>NW_026865868.1:0-37756 GCF_026571515.1 Ruditapes philippinarum
AAATTTTCCGTTAAGATATTTACATCGATTGCATCTTGTTGACGCAAACTTCGACAATTAATTTTTGTAATATTATAAGTGTTGATAGTTTATCTTTTTGTTCAAATGCATTGTAATTAATCATTCTGGCCTAGTGGCCTTCGTGATTACATTCTACGCATTTGAACTGAACCGTTTATTATTATAATATAATGCACGACACATTAATATCTATTTCCATTCTTAGCGTCTTTATAAAAAAAGGATTCTACAACAATGCACTCAGAATAGATAACTATTTCTTAAGACTTAGTATTATTTACTTTTACATGATAAAAAGGTTAACCAGAAATACTATTATACTAGGTTATTCTTCAGCCTTTTCATGAAATCACGATAAATCATTTATAAAGCTTTTATTCACCACTTTACAAAAATCCAATATACATACTAAATTTATTTATGAAATTTTATTATTTTATATTTTGATTTAGTTTGATGATATTATCAAGTTATTATATAACGATAAAGGTTATCAGGGCTACTATGAAACTTATACAATAGAAAACTGCAATTTTATACAATGACACGTGACATCCGATTTTAAAGAGAAGTTTCAATGTCTGATCAATCCGCAATATGTCATATTTGTCTTCATTTTGCAGTTCTTACATTGTGTCGATATCTGAAAAATAGTGATCCCTCAGAAGCATTAAAATCAGCAAAATAACATGAAATTTGCAGAATCGGCTTGATTGAGTCTGTACATGAGGGATACTGTCCTTCCTTCTTCCTTCTAATACGTTTACATTTTTAATCTGTAAAATTGTTATGCAACTGCATTGCGTTATCGTCCAATGCTTGGAGACTTGAGGCTATTGTTCCTATTTATAAATCACAAGTACTCAATTATTAACAATTATATAGACAAAATATAATTTAAGAATGTCGGCAAAAAAGAAAAAAAAACAACAACAAAAAAAAATCGCAATGTTTATTAATAACAAAATATTTTTATATTGGCTTAATTCTGCTATATCGTATCAAAATAGAGAAATACAGAATCCCTAAAGAAAGCCCAACACAACAAAATTGAAAATATTGCAGGCTCGGTTTGATTGAGCCTGTTCATGGACGGTATTGGAAAGTGCAAGTTACCGTCCACGCCCCCTAGCACCGGCTTAAGCAGAATTCAACATTTACACGAAAATGGTGAAATTTTGAATTTAGACACATCCGCAGATGTGTTCATACGGCGGTTATCATGGAACCTTCAATGTGACACAGAAGTGCCATTCCATGAAAAGCGGCGTATGGTCCCCAAGTAAAAGAATGCTTTTTAAAAGTCACGAGACGACAATTGAAACGACAAAAAAAAAGACTGCTTTTTCAATGCATGCTGTGCAGAAGGGTATAAATTCCATATCGATTATACACAGTTCTTATATCATGCAAGTTTGTCTCTAATATAAACGAATGGAGTTTTGTTACAAAATATATCTAAATACCACAAACATGTTCTAATTTTTTCGAGAGACTACTTTTGTTTAGAAAAAGATATCGTTATAATGATAAAAATCACTGTACTTTAAGGTATTTATTATATAACATATCGAGCAAAAGTTAAAAATGTTTATCATATGATATGTTATTATGATATTTTACGTGCTAAATGATTTATTTTATTAACCTAAATACATAAAGTCAAAGGGTCCCGCTCATAGTAAAGATATACAGAGCAAAGGCAAATTTGATTATGAATTAAACAGTAAAATGCCAATAGAATCTATAAGCCTTTGAATATAGTAAGATATAAAACTAATTTCTTCTGGTATAAAATTGTATTTCTTTTGATGAATTTGAAAAAAGAAAAGGATCGATTCGGCTAAATTACAGAAGTACTAAATATTGTCGATAATGACACACGTGCAAACCTTGATAACAATGAATATGTAAATACTGCTCACATTTTGTACTTCAAATACATAATTTTATAATGATAGTGCTATTTTTAGGTTATATCCCTGCTTTTTCTGGTGCTAGGCAGACTTATTTGACAACATTTATGTCTCACTGTGTCAACGGGATTAAGTATTTGGCAAGAAATCAAGTTTCTTCTATAATAATAATAATAATAATAATATTCTTCTATCGACTCACTTCCATCCAATGTTTTGTTCTGCCGTTCATCTTTTTACCTGTTCGTTACAAAAAAATTACACATAATTAACAGACACGAGTAACATTGTGTTTAGTTTGCGCGTTAAATGCATTACTCTGCTGAAAGATACCCTTGGTTTTGTTTAATAGTTTCCTAGAAACAATTCATTCTGGTAATCATTGCAAATTACTTTTCGGTACAAATATTGAAATATCATATATCAAGTGTCATGTTCACTTAAATATCTCACTGTTGTATTTCAATTATTAACTAGCAATTATACTTGTTTAACCTGTCTTGTGTTGCAGTTTAGATCTGAATATCATTTCCGAGGTTTATTGCGAGATGCTTGTGGCGGGTATTCAGTCAACATCTAACACATAACAGGGTTTTTTCTTCATGGTATATTATACCTTATTTTATATGGTTGACCTCAGGAAATAACGTTAATGAAAATTAATTGCTGTATCATTTTATCAAGTATTATTTTCTTATAGGAAGATATGAACTCATAACTTCAATCGAAATGGCGAAATGATGTAATCCTTTTTACACATTCAATGCACAGAAATGACGTCATTTTGCAGCACGCGATTCATTTAACAACCACAGTTGCTCGTCCAGTCTTGGTGCCCATATCAAAAAGTGCAATTAAAAAAAAAACAAAAAAAAAAAAAACAAAAAAAAAAACAAAAAAAAAACAAACAAAAAAAAAAAAACAGAAAAAGAAACCATCTATTCTGGGTTTAGTGAAAGAAAAAAAATGGAATAGGTCACTTAGTAGCCGAAACGCTATGGAGCTTTACTAGGACACGCTGTGGAACAACCACAATGTCCAGTTCTGTAACAATACAGGCTACTTTGCTAGTCTTTACACACCATACATTTAGAAAATTTTTAACATTGTTCATCTACCTTACATACAATCTTCCAACGGGAACAGTGATATATACAATTACTTTATTCTCTCATTTAATACTTGGCAACCCAGGTAACATTCGATCTATTCACATTTCATTTAATTATAAATATTGATTTATGTTAGTTACAGCGAAATATACTTAAGATGAACTTCTCTACAATGATTATCACCGTTTTGATGAAAAACGAATACATGTTAAGTTTAATATTGCCATTATCAATCAAACGTTATTATGAAGCAATAAGTGTTTGTTCACGGTAATTTGTATTAATAGCTGTCGTTATCAATTTCGTTCAATAAGTATTTGGTTTCTTTTATTTACAATTTCTATTCATAGGGGACGATAACAAACAATCTTGGAAAATTGAAACATATGATAGAAACTTTTCTATGTTTGATTATTAATTGGCAAGCAAAGCTCTTATCAATTGAAGAAACAACTTGACGTTTGATAAAGGTATCACTTTAACTTCAATTTACGGTTACTGTCGATGTTTCCTTTTTATACGTGTTATTATTTTCTACAATTAACAGATGAAACAATCAGACTGCAGACAAAAAAGCAAATTACTTTCATAAAATTACTTTCATTATCAAACGAATGTTTTTTGTTGTTGTTTTTTCAAACGGTAGGTTTGAACTTTGGCATAAAGACATCAGCAACTCTTTGAATTCAAAAATCAATGCTTTAGATCTTATTTGATCAAATGGTGATCAGGTAATCGTACATGATAAGAATAGTGTTTAGTCCGTTAATCTTTAATGAAACATTCTTCAATGCTTTTACCTCAAACTTGTTTTTTTAAAGTAGTTATTTTGTTTTAACAGGAACATGAATTCTGCTAAATCATGTGTTCATTTCTCACTGTTTGCTTTTCTGTTTTTCATTTTTGTCGTCGATAAAAAGAGTGATGTTTACTTGAATCGATTTACATGTCCTATCCCGCTTTTGTGTTCGGTATCTTCTGAGTACTCTGCTTGTGTGACTTGGTTGTGTCGGGGGATAGGGACGGGAGAGGTGCTGTGTTCTGTAACCGACGCATTTCCTTATTGATCTTTATTTTCCTTTTTACGGTATCGAGATAAAGCTATAAATGAAACAATTGTTGACATTATCTTGTCAGGGGTGAACATCTTGTCCCATCGTGGGATGTGATCTTTTCAATAATAACAAACAAGTTAACAGTTAATGCAGACATGTTCAGTGTATTCACAATTAACTAAAACCCGGCACACGATATATTCTTTAGAGCCGTTTTGTTCTGCTCCGGCAGAAATGTTATTTTTTCATTTGACATTACATATTGTTATCCTCAACATCATAAACAGCTTTATGACATAAACCGCGGCGCAGGAGTGTAATAAAGCCATTTAATAAAAACGATATTACACTAGCGTTATAACACTTTGACGTGACGTCATTTGCGCTATATATTATTAGTTATAAAGATCGTTGACAGGTTATATGGCCCTATATAAACGGCTATTTGTAAATATAACCCGAGCCGTTAGGCGAGGGTTATATTGCAAACAGCCGTTTATATACGGCCATATAACCTGTCAACAATCTTTATAACGAATTTACAATACAGCAAGCATCATTTTTAGAGAAAAAATTAAAATTTCTTCATGAATCGACAGCAGCCATGTATATAAAACTATACAAACGTCACGATTATCCAATGAAAAATGACGTTACAAACGTGCAGTATTATAAAAACATAGCATTAAAGCGCGCTAGTGTTAGCGTTACACTATAGGCGCGTCAATGAAAAATAACTCATTTTAACAGTTTACTGTTATTATTTTATGTGATAAATAGAATATTATATTCGTGTAGTTTCAATACTAAATTTATTGAACTCGTTGAATAAAACAATATTATGCTCGCCAGAGGCTCGCATAAAATGATTTTATTCAACTCGTTCAATAAATTTAGTATTAAACTACACTCATTTAATATCCTCTATATATAGTAAATAAATTACTTGAGGTATAATGATATAATTCAACGAGTGCGATTATTCATAAAAAGATATTTTCAGTCAATCGTTCATGAGTTTTATTTATATACGCAGAGGAAAAATCCCTAAAAAACGTCTAGAATGACAAAACTAAAAATGTTACAAATCGATTTGCATTGGCCTATTTATACAATTACATCTGACAAATGTATTTTATGATATGTTTTATTAACTTTCTGGCAATATGAGCACTCTTTGCCCGTACGCAAACTCATTTTATTTATTACAGAAATATAGCATTTTCATTTACATAATCTGATAAGAAAATGTCAATCAACTTATCACGCGAGGAGGAAATAGGAAAAGTAAAAAAGAAAATTGCAAATACTTCTGTCTAAACAATAAGTAATATTACTTCCATTTGACTGCGTGTTCAATATCGGTAAGGCTTAAACATCCTTGCCATTGTTTTATCCTTATTACAGCGATTATTGTGTATTAAAACACGACATGGCTATGTAAAACTGTGACCACCGTCTTTCGGCCTTTATTTTTTATTACAAAAAAGGTAATGGTTTTCGAGGCGGAATTCAAAATTTTTTAACACTATTAGTACTTACTGTCATAATTCTAATACATAACTATACATATGAAGGAAATTATATTAATAAAGTGTTGCTTTTGTTTGTCCTCCAAAACTATAAGTACGCTTTAAGATATAATGATAAAATAGATCAAATCAAAACCAAACTGGTGATTGCTTAATAATATTGGAATGCATTTCGGCGACAAAACAATTAGTTTCATTCTTGTTGTCATTCTAGAATTAATTTAGGGAAAGAATTGTCATTATCTCAAACGTTAAACATTATAAGAAATAACATTGTTTGCAAAGTTTGATGAAATCAATTGTTACAGAAGGAAACAAAATATATTTACTTTATTTTTTCCTGGAATTGGCAGACAAGTAAATCTTAATGAACATATAACGCTTTTGTCTGCATACAATATAAAGCTCATAGGTACGTTGTGATGAGTTTAATCACATCTTTGATATTCATGTCACGAAAATAAAGTAAGTGTCAGAATGAAATGTCGTTCAACGTTAGCAGGTTTATATTTGCAAGTACTTGAATACATAATTATAAATCGTTACCTCATTGCAGTAAAGGGGTAATTCCTATTAAATCTAATATGTGTTAACCCGTTACTGCGCTAAGGTAAAGATATACACTTAATAAATCTTATATATGTGCCTGTATAATTGATCTCTTATGTGCGTCAATTTTGGTACCATCATGCTAAAAGGTTCAATGATTATGGGGACATGATAGGATACACGTTAATGTACACATTGGTAGTAACAACATCCTTCCCTGTTTAGTGCATCAGACCATTGCCAAGCTACGAGCCAAGACTTCTTAAGAGCAAAATCTAACTGTAAAATTAAATGTACAACGATAAATCAAACTGTAATGTTGTTGATTTTCAATTTATTTCTGAGTATATTTGTGAATAACATTGTATTTCATTTCCGGGCTGAATAAGTTTCAAATGTTTTAAACGATGTGTAAAGTAGAAAAATAGTATTAAACTAACCCAAAGATAATTTTATAAAAATGCATACGCACAACAGACTCGAACCCACGATCCTAAGCCTTAAAGGTCTGATACTCTACCGACTAAGCTAGCCGGGCGCTTAATATTCGCCACGCTTACTATAACAAAAGTAAATATTTTTGCATCAAAAAACTAAAAAAATACGTTTTGAAATATAATATTGCAATATGTTATTGACTAAAACAATCGAAAATGTAAGTAGAGGAAACAAGGTTAAATAATTTTCAAAAGTATACAAGCTTATCACACCTTCGACCCTCAGATATCATATGACTGGTTTGATATTGAATGTTCAAGGGCAAGAATTCAGTATCTACATGCTTTACACGATTTTAACAGGTTTAAGTCGGATCAGAATAGGGAAATGTTTTGTAATTTAAAAAAGCAGTATAAAGATTTATGTAGAAAAAAGAAGGGTATTTTTAAACAAAAGAAAATGAATGATATTGGAAATTTAATTCATGCAAAACCTAAAGTATTTTGGAGCTATTTTAAAAAGAAAAGTAAATCTTCAAACGACTTATCTGTTGAAGAATTTTGTTCCTATTTCTCATCCCTAGCAAGTGATGTGTTACAGGAAAGGAAACTTGACGCAGAAAGTTTTTGTAGTAGCCATGATTTTAATAATTTAGATTGTTGTTTTGAAGAATTAGATAAAACTATAACTGTACAAGAAATTTATAATGCTGCCAAAGAACTAAAAAAGGGTAAGGCTTTTGGAAGTGAATTTATCTTGAATGAATATTTGATTGAAAGTATTGATATTTTAGGGTCGCATATTTGTGATATTTTTAATGCTATTTTAGATTCTGGGTATTTTCCAGATAAATGGATGGAAGGTGTAATTATACCTTTACATAAAAAGGGTGATAAGAATGACGTTAACAATTATAGGGGTATTACATTAGTTAGTTGTTTTTCTAAGTTATTTACAATAGTTTTAAATAAGCGTGTCACGTCTTTTTGTGAAAATAACAATGTTATATCTGACGCGCAGTTTGGTTTTAGAAAAGTTAAATCAACTGTAGATGCATTATTTATACTGTTGAATGTTGTGCAACACTATTTAAATGAAAATAAAAGATTATATTGTGTATTTGTTGATTTAAAAAAATGTTTTGATACTATATATAGAAATGCACTATGGTTAAAATTGTATAGGTTAGGAATACAAGGTAAATTATTGAGAATTATTAGGGACATGTATACAAAAGTTAAATCCTGTGTTAGATCATGTAACGATTATTCCTTTTATTTTGAGTATGCTGTAGGTTTAAGACAAGGGGAGATAATGTCGCCACTACTTTTTTCTCTGTTCGTAGAAGACCTAGAATTATTTTTACAAGATAACATTAGTTCTGGACTTGATATAGAAGAAATTATCTTACTTTTACTATTATTTGCTGATGATATGGTTATATTAGGAAAATCGCCCCAAGAATTACAAATGCATTTAGATAAATTATATGAATATTGTAAAAGCTGGGGATTAGAAGTAAATATAGATAAAACTAAAATTGTTGTATTTAGGAAAAGAGGCGGTTTACTAGGAAATGAGTTTTGGACATATGATGGTAATGATATTGAAGTAGTAAATGATTTTAATTATCTAGGAACAGTTTTCAATTACACCGGAAATTTTACTTTAAATCAGGAATACATTGGAGGTAAAGCTTTAAAGGCGCTTAATGTTTTGCTTTTAAATTGTAAAAAGTATAGTTTTAAACCAAAGTTATTATGTCAGCTATTTGATTCTTTTGTTGGCTCAAGTTTGAGTTATTCGTCAGAAATATGGGGATTTACAAAATCAAAACAAATTGAAAGAATACATTTAAAATTTTGTAAAAATATATTGTCAGTAAGAAATACTACCTGTACTGTTAGTGTATATGGAGAGTTGGGAAGATATCCTTTGTTCATATCCCGTTATGTACGCATTGTTAAATATTGGTTTAAGTTGCTGCACACAGACAATATTATTTTACGCTCAGTTTACCAGCTATCATTAAATGATTGTTAATAAAGGATTATGTAACTGGGTAGCCTATGTTAAAAAGCTTTTGTGTGACTATGGTTTTGCAGATGTTTTGGAATAACCCACATGATATTGTATTTAAAAACTTTATCCCGATATTTAGACAACGAATAATTGATTGTTTTATACAGGGGTGGCATGTATCTAAAGAAACAAGTTCTGTATTGGAATTATATAATGTGTGTAAAATTAGTTTTTGTTACGAAAATTATTTAGATATATTGCCTGATCATTTGAGACGACTTATTACTAGATTAAGAACTTCTGCACACAGCTTAAGAATACAAACTGGTAGATATGCCAGAAATAGAATACAAAGAAATGAACGGTATTGTCAATGCTGTTCTTTAAGAGACTTAGAAGATGAATTTCATTTTGTTCTTATATGTCCATGTTATACAAGTATTCGTACCCTTTATATTAAAAGATATTATTTTGTTAACCCAAGTATGTACAAATTTATTGCATTGCTGCAATGTAATAATAGAAATGAGCTATGTAAATTAGCACTATATTACAAAAATGCTATGACTATTAGAACTACAGTGTTAAATAATGTTCAATGATAGATAAAAATAATGTTCAATGATAGATAAAAATTTAGTTTATTAAAAATAAAGTTTAATGATAGATTAAAAATTAGTTTTGATATTGATTTTTCTTCTTAAATATGTTCATCCTCACTTAACTGAGGCTTAATAACAAATATCTGAACAATGACAATTGTTACAAATACAATTATTAATCTCTTTATATTATTTATTTTATTAATTTCTTTATATTGATTGCACTGAAAATTACATGTTACTCAAATATTATTATGTTATGTATATGATGATGTACTATGTACAAATCAGAAATAAAAGATCTGTTCTGTTCTGTTCTGTTCTATCTTTTTGCCTTAGCTGTTTGATACTTGCGAGATGGTTAAGCGGTTGTTTGGTATCTTTTACCATTCGATTTTCCAATTTAATTTTATATTATTTTGAATATTAAAAAATTATGACGTGAATATTTGAATAATGACAATTGAAAATATACGAACATCAAATGAAATAACATCACAGGTGGTTGTTTTTAAAACTGTCAACTTGAAGTATTTATCCATACTTTTATATTATGATGGAAACAAAAATGTTTACAATAAAAAAAACAAAACAATACGTTTCAAAATATGATATCGCGATACATCTGCCTAAAAATAAACAAATCGAGGTATAATATTAATGAAAGCATGTGCACTCAGTACGCCTTCGACCATCAGATAGCAGATGAGCATTTAGCTAAACTGTTTGTTACCCTATCGAGTTTGTTAAGCGGGTGTTTGAATTCGTTATCAATTCGCTTTTATACTTTCATATTCATCAAATGTGATAACAACACATGTCGTCTATAAAACTGTCAAGTTTAGGTACTTTTCTATATGTTCTTTTTTATGAAAACCAATTACTTTGTTTAATGCAAGCGGCATTTTAAGTTAACACATACTAAATTTAACTCTTCCAAAAATCCGTTCCATCTGTTTATTCTGTTTTTTATTTATTTTAATATTCGGAGAAAATATCCTTGAAATGTTTTTTACGATGTGTAAACTAATTTTATTACAAAACGAACGCGTAAAGATATTTTTTAAAATATATATGCCCAATGGGGGACTTGAACACACGACTCTCAGGTATCAGAGGTTCTTCAACATTAAAAAAAGTCTGATGCTCCACCGCCTAAGCTAGCCTGGCGCTTGCTATTTGTCACGCTGTCTTATAACAAAAATTAATATGTTTTCATAATAAAACTAAACAATACGTTTTAAAATATAATATCGCGATATTTACTTGCTTAAAGAGTTATATACAGACTATGATGATCTTACTATTGACAATATTATACTTATTTTGCTGTTGTTTGCTGATGATATGATTATTTTGGGTGAATCGCCTGATGCGGTAAATCAACTATTAAAGATTAAGTGTACTTATTGTATTTAGGAGGCGTGGTGGTTTATTAAGTAATGAAGAATTTTTCTACAACGGTATAAGACTTGACAATTTTAATAATTTTAACTATTTGGGTACAATTTTTAATTATACAGGTAGTTTTGTTCTAAATCAAGAGCATTTAGTTGGTAAAGCATTGAACGCCTTAAATTTGTTACTTATTAATTGTCACAAATATAGATTAAAGCCTAAAATTATTTGTCAATTATTTGATTCATTTGTTGGTTTTATTTCAAATTATGCATCAGAAATATAGGGATCCAGTAAATCTAAAAAAATGTAAGAATTCATCTCAAATTTTGTAAAAAATTATTAAAGGTCAAAACGACGACATGTTCAACGGCTGTATATGGTGAACTTGCACGATATCCTCTTTATATTATGAGATGTGTAAGAATAATTAAATATTGGTTTATACTGACCAAAACTGACAATATAATATTACAGAATGCGTATAGAATTGCATATGATGATTGTTTATTGGGAAAGAAAAACTGGTTGTCAAATGTGAAAAAATTAGTATATGATTATGGTTTTGCTTACGTATGGGATTCGCCTGAACTGTTTGTGAAAATACTTTTATGTTATGTTTTTAAACAACTGATTATCGATAGTTTTGTTCAAGGGCGGCATGTAAATAAGTAAAACAGTCCTGTTTCAGAAGTTTATAATCATATTAAAAGTAATTTTAATTACGAAAAATACTTGGATATTTTGCTATGCAATTTCAGATGTTATTTAACAAAATTAAGGTTCTTCACATTCTATGAAAATCCAACAGGTCGATGCAGTACCCAAAGAATCGATAGAAATCAACGTTATTGTATATATTGTGATAATCACGACATTGAGGACGAGTATCATTTCATTTTAATTTGCCCATGTTATAATTTAAGGAAACTATATATAAAAAAGTATTATTATGGTAAACCAAGCATGTTTAACTTTGTAAAACTATTAATTTGTAGAACTATTAAAAATGATAACAGATTAATTCTCACAAACTTAGCTACACATATATTTAACGTGCTATGACTGACATATTTAAGTCCATCTTATTAGACTAGAAAACGATGAAGTTATATGCTTAAAACATCATATAATTGTAATTTTATTAAATGTAAATGTGTAAATGTTATGTATGTGTTATTGCGATTCGATACTTATAAACTCTGGTTTATCACGTGACTGTATTATATTACATGTAAATGTATCAATTTTGTAAATTTGTTACGATGATGTACTTATGGTCCAAATCTAATAAAATAAATGTTCTGTTCTTAAAAATATTCGAAAATGTGAGTTAAGGAATCTAGGTATAATAGTTATCAAAAACATATGCGCTTATCACGCTTTCGACCCTCAGATATCAGAGGATCTTTTAGCCTTAGCTGTTTTATCACTTTTGAGATGGTTATGCGGTAGTCCTTATTATAAGATCTATACGTAACCTTTTTCATATTTATCATTCATTAATCTGATAGTTTACATTTTTCATTTTCCATGTTACGTTAGGTCTCAACAGATCTTTGCAAAATCTTGAAGCAAACAAATTGACATAAGACATCGATTTAGATCCAATTCATTTTAAAGGTTTAATTAATAATGATTTGACAGAAATTGAATATCCGATGAAAGATTAATGCAAAATGAACAAGCTTAAGCAAACTGAAGTTAAATCCATTACCTTATATTTCAGATATCTCCGTGTTTAAATGTCACCACCCCAAAAACAACAAATTGACAGCAATGGCCGTGCAATATTTACCAAGGATATCCGAATGCGGTACGGTTACAGTAAATAAGTTAAATAAAATTTTAACGAAAAAATTATTTCAATAATAGAATGATGGTAACCGTCGTCTTTATTATAGATAATGTAAACAATTACATATACGCATTTTAAGTTAAAAATATTTTTGTATATATAATGTCATTTATGTGCATTAATTTAAAAAAGATTTACACCTTGAATATTAGGCCCATAAAGTCAAAAGGCACAGGGGAATGAGACCCGGGTGGGGGGATAAATAAAAACTAGGGGCAAAGGGGAAGATACATACCGTTGACGCGAAAACAACAAGAGACACACAATTGTCAACAAAAAAGTATAGACAAACATCTGACGAACACAGAGGGGCGCCGCCTTGGAACGGTCAGCAGCATAAATACTGCTGAGGAGTTTAAACCGGTTAATGGTGCACCAACCTTCAAACATTTAGAATAAAAAATATTGATAATATTAGGGCACATGTATATTCACAAAGTTTGTTTGTTTGGATTTTTACGGCACGTCAACACATAACTGGCCATATCGTGCCAAATGCTATAATAATCTTAAAATATTATGTAAAACATTGTAAATGACAATAGGAATGAGCCAATTAGATCCTAGAATACAAGTTTATCTCTTTTAAATAATCAATTATGTTTTTTGATGGAATTGTATTAAAAAGTTCTTTGAGTGAATTTACAGAATAAAATCTATTACGGGCCTGTGAAAAATCATGACATTCAAGAAGAAAATGCTTGACAGTAAAATTTTCATTACAACCTACACAGTAAGGGGCATAAACATTATAAATTTACACAGTTAAACTATGTGTATCCATTATCTAAATAGGAGCGAGGCAATCCTCATACCCAAACTAGAAAATAACCCGACACTGAAGGGTATGAACCTCAAAAGGTATGTAAAAGCCACTTATATCTGAACATCACCACAACTGATCTATAATAGACAATAATAATTTACAGACCTCTCCGAACTATTACACAAAAGATATTAGTTCATGTTCCTTAATGCAAATGGGAGCTTGCCTAGCAACATTCACAAAGAAGAAAATAAATTCACACTATAAAAGTAAGAACTAAAAATATGTTAAGGATAAATGAAATAGAGCTTGCAAAATAGTTGACTCAGTGTGTGTCCAAAATGGGAGCGATGCAATACTCATTCCTAAAATAAACACAAAATAGATAAATACAGAATCCCTAAAGACTAAAGAAAGCCCAACACGGCAAAATTGAAAATGTTGCAGGCTCGATGTGGGGGTTGCGTTCATTGAACGCCGCCTTTCCTTGTTGATCTTGTTTTTCATATTTGATTGAGCCTGTTCATGGACGGTACTGTCAAGTGCAAGTTACCGTCCACGCCCCCTAGCACCGGCTTAAGCAGAATTCAACATTTAAACATGAAAAAGTAAAATGTTTGAATTTAGAAACATCCGCAGATGTGTTCATACGGCGGTTATCATGGAACCTTCAATGCGACACTTACGCGCCATTCCATGAAAAGCGGCGTATGGTCCCTAAGTATTAAAAAGCGTGTGCCCCAAACGAGAAAAAATTGGGCGGAACCAAATAAAATGTTATTTTGAAAGGTAATCAGAGGTTATGAAGCCTGCGTATCACAGATAAGACGTCAAAAGACAAATTTAAAAAGCAGGCAACATATCCTAAGGGTGATTCAACATTATTCAAGTAGGAATATTGGAACCACCCAACTAGAAAATGCCGAAAAGTTGAAACTAAAAATACCACAAGTACAACAATAATGTCGTGTTGAACGATCGACAATATAACATCATTGATTAAATGTACGGGGAGACTTTTTACAGCCGCCACACCGAACGAATAACATGGATGTGATCATAAAATAGATAAATATAGAATCCCTAAAGAAAGCCCAACACGGCAAAATTGAAAATGTTGCGGCCTGACATTGTTAAAGTAAAAATCAAAAAATTATTTCCATCTCAATTATTTACATGGGAGCGAGGCAGTCCTCATTCCCAAACTAGACACGAACATTACACAGTTAACATATAAACCTAAAAGTAAGTGTAAAAGTGAGTTTTATCTAAACACTATCACATCTGAACTGTAACAGACAATAATAAACAGACCTCCAAACTATTATTTAAAAACATTCATTCAATGTAAGTGGAAGCGAGGCAATCCTCATTCCCAAACTAGACAATAACACGACACTGTTAAGATATGAAACTCAAATTGTGTTTAAAAGTGATTTACATCTGACCAACTTCACATATGAACTGTAACATACAATAATAAACAGACCTCTCCCAACTATTATTTAAACTAGAAATGTGTCCATAGGACACGGGTGCCCCCACAGCAATCTTATATCTCTATGTGAATTTTTTTTGGACTACATGTGCCCAAGTTGAAAACTAAAAATATTTTATTAAGTAATGGGCCAAAAATATGATAAACAAGATCGACAAGGAATATACTACAAATACTACATTATTATTATTATTATTATATACTAATATTGCATAAATCCACAAGAAAACCCCAAGGTGCATAAGTACACATGCTGATAAACATACTTGTAAACTTTCACGCCTACAGGTCATAAACTTTTTGAGTTACGTGCAACACAAGTAAAATATTGTAAATTTTTGCTAAGTCAAGGGCAATAACTCTAAAAATACTAAAAATATCTAAACAAAAATACCCAGGTGCACAACTTCACATGCTGATTAACATTCCAGTAAGGTTTCTTGACTCTAAGTCAAATATTTTTTGAGTTACGTGCGACACAAGTCGAAAATTGGAAATATTTACTAAGTCAAGGGCAATAACTCTAAAAATACTAAATGTATCTACATGAAAATACACAGGTGCACAACTTCACATGCTGATCAACATTCCTGTTAGGTTTCATTAGGTTTCATGACTCTAGGTCAAATATATTTGAGTTACGTGCGACACAAAAAGGGAACGCACGGATGGACGAACGGATGGACGGGCAAGGGTAAATCTTTATGACCCCTTATAATGGGAGCACAAAAACAACATTAATTCCATCTCAATTACCTACAATGGAACGAGGCTATCCTCATTACCAAACTAGACAATAACCTGACACAGTAAACATATGAACCTCAAACTATGTGTAAAAGTTATTTACATCTGACCACTAACAAATCAGAACTGTAACAGACAATAATAAGCATACCTCTCCCAACTATTATTTTCAAAATCCATTCATTCAATCTCCATTATCTATGTGGAAGCGAGGCAATCCTCATTCCCAAAGTACACAAAAATGACAAATAAGACTTTTAAAGGGCAACGTAAATGCGGTGGCAGCTGCAAAAAATTTTTCTTTTAAATGTTGTTAGATTTTTCAGTCTTTAAAGGGAATCTTTTGACCCCCTGCATTTTTAAGTGTGGAAATTTGAGTAACCTCGTACATGAACTACCGCTAAGCCGGGGCTTGGTGCGTGATGAAGATGCTAAATTTTTTCCATTATCCCTCATTCAGACCTTTTGGGGAAACGAAAGTGCGATTTTCCTGCACTTCTGCTGATTTTAATTTTTTCCAAGGGATAACTTTTCCACATATCTTAAAAATAATTATGAAAAATCTTGCAATTTAAATAAACATGAATTAATTATGTGTCCATCCCCATAGTGGGAGCGAGGCAATCCTCATTTCTAAACTATTCATTGCAATGTTATCACTTTGTCTCAATATTTTTATAATTCGCAAGGTTTTACATCTTTATCATAAAAAGATCTGTGAAAGCTGCAGAAATATATGCTCCATCGTTCACTTCAAAGCTAGTATATATATTTTTATTTCTGTTACCGTAAATGTCGAATATTGAATACTGTCCAAGTTGCGTTCCGTGAATGTGGCCTATCCTTGTTGATCTTTGTTTTCATATTTAATCCATTGTTAGGGGCGTGACAGGTGTGTCATTAAGCTTGGAATTGTTAATTATCCCCCGCCGAAAAGTTTTCGGCGGGGGATATAGAAATAGTCTCCGTCCGTCCGTCCGTCCGACCTTCCGTCCTTCCGTCCGACATTTTTGTCCGGAGCATATCTCTAAAAGTATTTGAGTAATCAACTTGAAACTTCATAGGTGGATAGACCTCATTGAGGAGGAGTGCAGTGCACAAGTATGAAAACTCTACCCTACATAATTTTTGAGTTATTGCCCTTTGTTATTTTTAAAAATTGATTTTGTCCAGAGCATAACTCCAAAGCCTATGAGATATCAACATGAAACTTCATAGGTGCATAGATCTCACTCAGGAGGTGTGTAGTGCACAAGAATGATAACTCTACCTTTCATAATTTTTGAGTTATTGCCCTTTGTTATTTTTCTTACTTAATTTTTCACCTGAGTGAGGCATAACTCAGAAAGTGTTTGAGATATCAACATGAAATGTCATAGGTGGATAGATCTTATTGAGGAGAAATGTTGTGCGCAAAAATGATAACTCTTCCCTATACAATTTTTGAGTTATTGCCCTTTGTTCTTTTTTTGATGCTATTTTGTCCAGAGCTTATCTCAAAAAGTATTTGAGGTATCAACTGGAAACTTCATAGGCCTCCATAACTCAAAAGGCCTTTGAGATATCATTATGAAACTTCATAGGTGCATAGATCTAATTCAGGAGGTGTACAGTGCACAAGAATGATAACTCTACCTTTTATAATTTTTGAGTTATTGCCCTTTGTTATTTTTCATACTTAATTTTTCAATTCAATTTTTTTCTTATCTTATCAACTTGAAACTTCATAGGTGGATAGATTTTACTGAGGAGGGATGCAGCACACAAGAATGATAACCTACCCTGCATTATTTTTCAGTTATTGCCCTTTGTTATTTTCAGCCATCAGTATTCACATAGGTTTCAAATCTGTAATCACTAAAGCCATCAGTTTTCATTATCAAAAGACCTCTTAAAATGGAATTATTCTGCTCTACTACATATACATTTTTCCAATGAGCAAACACATTCGGCGGGGGATGGCCATCTTGTTATAACCAAATTCAACAATTCACTATGCAATTAATAATGAGCGAGGTTATCCAACATATAGTCCTGAACCGATGTTTACAATTCATAAAAACTGACAGGGACATTTTTTTCGTAACAGTTTTCTCAGCAATAATCATCACAGGCTCTTGATGTGTGGTATACAAGATAAACACGTGATCCCATAAAGTGTGTTTCGATTTCAGGTCTGTCGCTCATCAACTTCCTGTTTATAGACTTAAATTAAAGTTTCAACAATAATGGTCAATGGAAGAAATTCTTTCGTAACATTACAGCCTCATGATATTTGGTATACAAATGCAACCAGCCCATTTCTGTCTGAACCTTTTTTTTCAATATCTATCATGAACAGACCCAACAAAACAAAGTCTGTAACTTACGCATTTTAATTTGTGTTTGAAATCGATAATTCCATATCATTTAGATGAAGACAAAGATGCCACAAGTTTCATCATTTTCTTCAGCCATAGCTCTGAAAGTGCTTGACATGGGTGAATACCATCTATATATAGGTCTTTGAAATTTAAAAAAAAAATGGAATTTTTCCTCTGCTTTGTCTTAGTATTTTTCTAAGATCCAAGAAAAATTTGGGGCTGTACTGACTGTTTTATTCATCGATCTTTGAATTGAAAGATGATAACAATTGGTGTAACACTTGGTCGCAGCGTTCTTCACATTGTTAACCTTTACACAGGTTTCAGTGATAAATTGAATACACTGGACAACGTAAGAAAAATAACCTCAGCAGTGGAATTGTACTGTATAATTTTGTCTTCATTTCTAATAAAGATGTTGCAGGACTTTCGACCGTGATATCCCTTAAAGATATACCCCTGTCACGCCCCAGCTGTGTAAAGTCACAAGAATATAAGTAGAGAGTCAACACGTGTTAACTTCACTTTCACCTGTTCTAGAATATATGCATCACTTATTCTAGCCAACTACGAAGAAACTTCCAAGAAACGGTAACACGTATCTCCCTTTGCTGTCCGTCACCAAAAATCATTTCCTAAAAGTCCCATCATTATCTTTAAGTTATCTATAAATTCCACTTATCTGATTTTGTATTCCAGTGGAAGACATTTTCGCGTGAATTTCGTCAACACGAATAAGCGATTCTTACGCTTGATTTATTTTTTATATGTACCGGTAAACTTGTATCATTCAGAAAACACGTAGAAATGTAAAGTAACTACTGTTCTTATTGATTAAAATTTAACATATTTGTGTTATATAACTAACGGTTTCCAGTGATATGTTTATAGATTTCTACGTTATCAAAATGTACAGTATATATAGTTACACACCTCCTCTATTGTTCCTTACAGGTCTATCTTTTTCGGATAGACCTGTTTAAACAAAAGAAATCCCGTGAACAGGTCTATTTTTGCACGTGCACAGGTCTGGTCTTGAAAGAAAGACCCGGGCATGTGAAACACGTGTAAAAACAAACCTGCCTGCAAACAAAGAAAACTGTAAAATTGCAAATGAATGAAAAAATAAGAGGGCACAAAAATGAATTTATAATACGAAAAAAGATTTTAACAGAGGTCATGATATTGTTGTAAAGCAATTTTCCAACGTTCCTATAACATTTTTCTGAAAAATCATATTTCAGTCTTTCAAGGAAAAATAAAGAATACAAAAAGACATGTTTTATTTTTAATATCCAATTGTTTTAAGAATACATTTACAGAATCATGGTTTTTTTCGGCAAAGTTAACATATTTAATACATTATCCGTAATCGCTCTCGAAATTCAGTAGACAAAACCACAGTGCCGTTCTACATCTTTATTTAAAACGGAGTTATTCTGTTAAATACTTGGGCCAGACTTGAAATTGAATATTCCCTATTAAAAACATAAAAGTTAAGCAACAGAGAATGTTTTCTTCAGTCTGGATTGAAAATATGGTACAATTACATTTAGCGTCTTTTCTAAATGTCTTTTTTTGTCAGAACTCACAAGATACATTACTTTATTAAATGCACGATTTTCCGCTTACGTGTTATAAATTACATTTTAAATAGAGTATAATCAGAAGTACAGTAAATGCCCATCATTCATTTACATGCAAGCACATGCAATTACTAAACAATGGCATGCGTAATTATAAATAACTGCATGAAAAAAGTACATGTACATGAACATTTCTTTTTTAAATGTGTCGACAAGAAAGTTAATAAAATTAATGAATTTTCTTTTTTTTTTTCAAAGTTTTTTTGGACAACGTGTTTTGATATCATTTTGTTCAAATCCCAAACATTTTTAAGCAGATGCCTCCAGATTCATACTTTTTTTCGTGAAAATTTTAGAATTTTGCGAAGTGAACAAAATAGGTAACAAGTACAAATGTTGCTGCAATGCAGCAATTGAGAAGCTCCGCGCAAAAAATGCGCTCATTACAAATACCTTACCAAATTATTCCTACGCACAGGTCATGTTATATTCAGATTAAGTACTATTGTAGATTTTTTCCGAATGTTTTGTAAACCATTTTTTGCATAATTATACTTATCTTATGCACTGTCCATAATTTAAAAGAGGGGAAAGATATTTAATATAAAAAAATGCTTTCACTGATGCCTACCTGGTAAGGAAAGTAATTCCATTGAATACAAACTTACAAGACTTGTAAATGTTATGTGACATGACTGTACTATGTTCTGTTGTGTCACTACTGTAGTCAGTAACATAAGATGATATAAATATCAAAGTCTGTTGTTTTTTATTATTATAATTGTAACAAATATACAAATAGTAACAAAAGGGACTAGTATTATAATATACTAATATGACATGCATTTCTTTTCATGTCAAATAAAAAAAATGGTTGCTTTCAATAATGAAAGTAGAACACACTCTGGAATGAAAAAAAAATGGGATGGATTTCAAAAAGACCACATTCAGGATTTTTTTGTTTGTTATACACACGCGTTACATGGTGATACAGTGTTTATTAATATAATAGAAGACTGTTACCTAAATTTTAGGCATGTAGGGGAAATTCTCGTGCGAGTCAAAGATATAGAAGCTATTTGACATTGGTGATATATATAAAAAAATCTTTTGTTAATTGATTTATTTGGAGATCAATATACTTTATTGTTTAATTGCTTTAAAACCATTCATAAAAAACATTACACTTCATGTTCAAAATGCAGATCAAATCAATGATGCTATCTATCTATAGCCTATGCTTAATGAGGGTCCATCCGCTCGTAAGGCCACATAATACAGGTTTCGCTGTCGAGTACGGACCCCGGACATGTCACCAGTCATACCCTTCGCAGGATGAGCTATTTTTTTACGGACAGGTCGCGTTACGACAAAATGCCTCAAACAAAATTAAATACTTTATCAATTTTGAAAGAAAATATTAAAAAGCTCACCAAAATAGTGTTGGAGAACCCATAAGTTTATGATGCACCAATGACAGATTAAAACAACAACATCTGGTCTTCGGTTGCTAAAGAGATGTTATTCAAAAACCTAACCGGATATTCAATGTTTTTCCTTTGTCTTTTTACCTAATTCTTTGATATTACAACTGGTTTTGGTATTTGAATGAAATTATATCACATTCTACAAATAATTATCTTCTGTTCGATATACTGTAATTAAAAGTGTGTAGAAATTAACGTTCATCTGGACTAAGACTCACGGACATACCCCGGTCACGGATCACGGACGCGGGTCTCGTACCATTGGAATAGCGGCCTGTTGAGTTATGTTTGAAGCACAAAGTGGTGTGCTGTATCACTGACGACAATGAAATGTAACCTTATATACTAATGTTTAATTATTTCAAAACAACCAATATATCAACATGTTATTATTAAACATTTAATTTCATAAATATAAATTAAGAATAATTATCAAAAGCAAAATTATTAAAGTTTTATACATGAAATCTTCTTTATATTGACAAATTCAATCATTAATATATATTTAATACTTGATATGCTGTGTGTAAATTAATTCAAAATGTAACAAATTATAATATCATGTACTACTAAAAAAGGGAAATAACAAATGTATAACCTAAGTGTCAAAAATCAGAACATTTATAGCTATTTATAGCTTTCGAATTCATGTACAGCAGAACTGCTTACCTGTTCTGATTCATTAATATGACATGTTGCGAATCACCGAAGGGAAAACCAATATAGAAATCGAAAGGAGTTCTTGAATGCGGATTTAGTTTTAGTTGTAAATCGAAGGGATTAAATGATCAAATCCGGGCCCATGGACAAAAAAAAATAGTAAACACAATTACCTCCGCGCCTGTGGGCGCGGAGCAATTAACACATAAAAAACGGCACTCACAAAATTACAAACCACCTAAATTACTAAATAAAGTCAAAATTTACAAAATAAGCCTTTATCGCATTAGTCATGCAGTAGAAATATGATGGTGAATGCAGAAAAATTAGTCATTAATCGCACATAACATGCAAATTATTAATTGAAATTTTATTCGTTTTACAAAATCTTAGCAATTTTTTCTCAATTTTGATTTCTTGATATATTTCGTCTCATCTGGAAGCATGCAGCTTTAATGTTTCTTACATCGACCTATAATGCACCATTACAATCGTTTAAAGTTGCATATGAATATGTACCTCCGAGTTTGACACGTTAAAAACATTTTGTTTACTTGTTTGTTCGGCAACAGTCGTGCTTGTTTATGCTATATTTGACCCTTGCAATACATTAGAGACTAAGCGCTTTTGTTGATCACTTGAGCGCTTGTAGCTAAACAGGGCATTACTTCTATTCCCTGTTTGCTCCATGATTAACTGCTCAGGAATGTTTTCCTGGAATAGGCGTGTAGCTGTGGCAGCCCTCAATGAATGATTAGTGAAATATCCCTCAAAGCCTGCAGTTTTCATAATTGTTTTAACAAAATCCTTCAATTTATTATGGCCAACAGGAGTAAGAGAATACCAAACATCGTCCATGGGTTTTACAAGTGGGTTGAAATAAAAGGCAGAATGAGAATAGTTTGGGTTAAGCTTTAAAAGATACTGCTGAAATAGCGTAACTGGACAACGTTTACTCCCCTTTATTTCATAAGCCCTAGCTTTGTGTGGATCAATCTGGCGATGCTTGATACCACCCTTATACGTTTTAGACACGCTTTCACAGTACTCTAGATAGAACACTTCATCCTGATCTTGTAAAATTTTGAAATTTTCTAAGGTCAAATTTCGGTGTTCATCCCCACCGCGTAACCCAAAGTTAACCCCAATTGTCCAAAATATAGTGTAAAGCAGGCTTTGAGGGTTTTCGTTACCCAAAATTCCCTGTTCCCATAAAGCGTTTTCCTGCTCTTTCGTAATGGCCGCAGCTTGTTTTTTTATAAACCCCACCCCTTGCTTAGTAACGTTTTGCATAGAATTGTCAAGACATGTTTTGAGATCATTAAATTGTGGATCATTCAAAAAAGAAACCAGGCGGCCATTGATTTTAAGGTGTTTTTGAAGACTTGTAACTACTGAAAACAAACTACCACTTGTATATTCACTGCCATTTTTTTTCTAAGAGACAAAATAAAACTGCATAAAGCAGTGTTTAAATGTTCATTTGACAGCTTTGTCATGTCCTGCTCTGCTTCCAAAATGTTGACTAATTTAACGTCTTCCCGTAGACGTAACACATATGCGGCCCAGTCTTTGTACATGTTCAGCGCCCAAGTGGTCTTCCTTAAAGTGTTTGGCGGTATTTGGGGTTTGGACATATGATTCACATGTTCTTTGGCTACACACCTGAATCTTGTTGAGTCATCTGTAAAATACAAGAAGCATTTTCTTGTTCTATAAATACATGTAGTAAGACCTTTCACTGTTTACAGGATTTATTTTAACAGATTATTTTAATTTTTATGGTGACTGATTTACGCCATGTCGTGTTTTCGCTTCTTTGCCTCCAAAATGCGGAAATTCGAAAACACTAATGGATGATAATCGAGGCGAAAAAGAGAAAATACGGCAAAAGAAGGGCGAAAATAGGGCACGTAAAATCTATCGTCTATTTGCATATCATCTGTTGGATTTTCAATTTTCGTTTTATTGCATTTTGAGATTTTCGTCTTGTGTTTTCGCTTTTTTGCATTATTGTACTTTTACAATTTTTTTTTCAACTAAAGACACTGTTATTTGTTCTTATTTTTTGACAATGTTTAACAAAATGTACAATATGCTACGTGCTTTCGGTGTCACATGAAATTCGTGACCAGGTCTTTCCTAGACAGAAAGACCTCGTACTCGGTCGATATCCTATACATACACGTATATAGTTCAGTTATGCATAGGATCTATTTCGGAATGACACTTAAATTTATATATAATAATGATTATCCTTCAACATTATGCTTGTTTTTTTTTTTAATTTTTAATAATATGCTTCCCGAAGGGTGAGCATACAGTCGCGGCTTTGTCCGCCAGTCCGTCCGTCTGCTATTCTTGCCCTGGACATAACTTTGGAACAACAAGAGGTATCAACATGAAACTTAAAAGTAAGATAAGTCTGATTGAGAAGATGTGCAGTGCACAAGAACCGTGACTCTGCCTTGCCTATTTTTTTAATTATTGCCCTTTGTTTAATTTTTCACTTTAAACTTCGTCCGGGACAAAACTCTAAAACTATAAGAGATATTAGCATGAAACTTTGTAGGTTGATATATCTTGTTCTGTAGAAGTGCAGTGCTAAAGAACCGTAAATATGGCAAATTTTACACATAAACTGGATCCAGTGATAACGCAAAAAGTACTGGAAATATTTTTATGCAACTTGACATATGGGTAGATGGCAGTCTTGAGATTATGCATGTCTTTTTCTTTTCTTCCTATATTGAAAATTCTGGTTGCTATGGCAACAAATAGGCTGAAAATATGGCAAATTTTACACATAAACTGGATCCAGTGATAAAGCAAAAAGAACTCGAAATATTTTTATGAAACTTGACATATGGGTAGATGGCAGTCTTGAGATTATGCACGTCTTTTTCTTTTCTTCCTATGTTGAAAATTCTGGTTGCTATGGCAACACATAGACTGAAAATATGGCAAATTTTACACATAAACTGAATCCAGTGATAACTCAAAAAGTACTGGAAATATTTTTATAAAACTTGACATATGGGTAGATGGCGGTCTTGAGATTATGCATGTGTTATCTGTTCTTCTATTTTGAAAAAATATCAGTTGCCTTGGCAACAAATAGGCTTAAATCATGGCAAATATAACAATATTTGTGATAAGTCAAAAAAGAGCTGAATTTTTTTTATGAAATTGCATCTTTAATTCAAGAGTTATCTCCTGTTTAAGATTTTGCTTTTAAAATGTTATATTTTGGTAACAGGGATGTTTCAAAATATTAACTTTAGAGTGTCCTTCAGTCCGTCTGTCTGTCTGTTCATAAAAACTGTTTCCTGTGATCACTTTTAAAGAACTTTTCCAACAAATTACTTAAAATAGAGAAAACTTGAAACATTAGTGAAAGGCCCTTCAGAATGTTGATGGGGTTCTAACCGGTAGGGGACTTATGGATTGCTTGCAATACTATGATAATTGCTTGTTATACTTAGAACTTTGTCCGAGACATAACACTAAAACTATAAGAGATATCAACATGAAACCTTGTAGGTAGATAGATCTCACAAAAATACATATTTATATATTTGTATGGGAGGCGGGGGGGGGGGCGTACAAAGTGGTTCACACTATTGGAAAAAAATCGTATAACGCCGATTCATAATTTCTAATGCACCAACATGTATAGTTTCAATATGACTTATGGATTCTGTTTTTTCTCCATTTTATTGTCACATCCGTGTTATTTGTGCCGTGTTGCGGCTGTTAAAAGTCTCCCCGTACATTTAATCAATGATGTTATATTTTCGATCCTTGAAGATCGTTCAGCACGACGTGTATACATGTTATTTGGTACTTTTAGTTTCTTCTCTTCGGCCTTTTTCTATTTGGGTGGTTTCAGTATTTCTACTTGAATACTGTATAACACCCTTAAGATATGTTGCCTGCTTTTCAAATTTGTCTTTTGACGTCTTATCTGTGATACGCAGGCTTCATAACCTCCGTTCCCCTTTCAAAATTCCATTTTATTTAGTTCCGCCCATTGTTTTCTCATTTAGGGCACAAGTATTCTTTTACTTGGGGATCATACGCCGCTTTTCATGGAATGGCACTGGCCATTTATGTGTTGACGTGCCGTAAAAATCCAAACAAACAGAAACAAAACTGTGTCACATTGAAGGTTCCATGATGATCACCGTATGATGTTTCTATGATTTTCGTGGTTAATGTTGAATTCTGCTTAAGCCGGTGCTAGGGGGCGTGGATGGTAACTTGCACTTACCAGTCCCATGAACAGGCTCAATCAAACCGAGCCTGCAGCATTTTCAATTTTGACGTGTTAGACTTTTTTCAGGGATTCTGTTTTTCTCCATTTTACTACGGATGAAAACAACAAGGTTTAAAAATTTAAACCAGCATTCGCACAAATGTAGGAGACAAATTGAAAATTTGGCTTTGCTGATTGAAAAAAGGTATATTGTGCATTGCTTTGCATATATTTTCACCGGATATTCATTACTTTTATAAATTTGATTTATTCTACGTCTTTTTGATACAATCCGTTTAGACGTTGAAAAAAGCCTTGATAATATAAAGCGTTACAATGTTAAACAAGAAAAGCATTGATGCAAAGCATCAAAGGGCGACGCCAAAAGAATTTGATCCAGGTTTGCACCTAAATACTTAACAAAAGATGTGTACTTTATAGCAGTACCATTTCATGTGATCTGGAGGCTAGGCCCAGTTTAAGTTGAAACTTAAACCAAAAAGAAAAGACTCTGTCTTGCCAAGATGCAAAGACAATTTATAGTCAATTAAGTAATCTTACGATTTATTTTACCAAATACAAGGATACCTGAGTCATCATCATATAATCACAGGCACGAGTATCGGACCTGGGAAGAAAAAGTATGACCAGATTGATAAAAAACTGTGTTCATCTTAAAAGTGTCACAAACCAAAAAAATGTAAATAATGACCCCCTTTAAAAATATACTATTAATTTAAAGTATATTTTTAAAGGGGGTCATTATTTACATTTTTTTGGTTTGTGACAATTTTAAGATGCACACAAGTTTTTTTTATCAATCTGGTCATATTTTTTCTTCCCAGGTCTGATACTTGTGCCTGTTCATATAATAAAAGCTTATTGCTTAGGTTGCAGACATGTCATTGACATATATTACACATAAAAGGGGACCTAAAATGAACATCAGGGGGACACCATAGGTACTCAGAGCAGTAGTAGAAGGAGTACCAGCCACATCAACCAGCTGCTATCAGAGATAAGACTTGAACCATGTAAGAATGTCATTACTTATGACAGATGCTTGAAGTTCCATGAAGAAGAAGAAAAAGAACTTCTTCATGTGTAGTATAGTGTGATCAACTGTATCAAATGCTTTTTGTAGATCTAAAAGTATCATGCAATACTGCCTTTGTCCATTTCAAATAAAATACAATCTATTAAATGAATCAAACATGTGTCAGTTGAAAAAACCACTTCTAAACCCTGACTTAAACTGCCTGACCATGACTCGAACCCATGACTTTCAGAAGACCAACTGAGCTATCCGGCCGGCTACACATTTTCTCTTTAATAATGAAATAGTTCTAAACCACAACATATTTCCCCACTCTATTGGTTTATGACCTTGAATTTCTGATGTTTACAGTGCATAGTGAATTAAACTCATGGTTTATATGCAGTCACTGGATGAGAGAAACTTTCAGCTTGACCAGAACTCAAACCTGTGACCCACAGAATAATGTACTGCGGCTGTAAGCGATTGAACTATCTGGCCGCTTACACATTTTCTGGCCTGAATAGTGAACAGTTCTAAACCGTGACAGATATTTAGATTTTTAAATTAACAGATAATTAATTCTTAATTAATAAATAAGAAATAAAAACCTTACATACCCATAGTCTAAATTAAAATAACAATTTATATATTACATATAATTATTTTTACTAAAAAGGGCTTAGACAGTAAACTATTGGTTGTGCCATTATTTATAACAGGTCAATTTGAAAGTGAACATAACTGTAATAATACATGTACAATATCTATTTTTTGTACAGATAAAAAACTAACCCTTTTTCTATGATAAGAAATTTTATGAAGGCTGATTTGTATTTTGCATCAAGGGCACTGGGCGAAAACAGGAAAATGCAACAAACTCACCACTTTGTGTCTGGCGCCCGGTTACTTTTTTGTACTTTGTTAGTTTTCATGTGGCAAAAATCACCCGCTATAAAATTGTGTGTACAAATTTATTCAAGGGCAAGTAACAATCTACTCTATGAAAAGTCTGTTGTAGGGTTGACTCAGGAGACCTAAGCTTGGAAATTGAGACCGGTGTCCCTCCATTACAAATAGATAAGACAGAAGTTGTCCTTTTCAATCTATGCACATGTTAGAAAAAAATTAGAATAACCATTCAAAATATGATTTTTTGAGACTTTATCAATTATATTGCTTGATCCAAGTTTCAGGACATTTTCAATCAATACATGTATTATCATTTATAACTTTAAATGAAAGTTTCATCCCTTTAATAATAATGACATAACTGTAACTCTTTAAATTCAGAAATATTATAAGTCTCATCATATCAATATACTAAGATATACATGTATGCACATAACATTAATAATTCCCAGTTTCTATTAAATAAATATGAAATCCTAACATTAACATTGGTACTAATGGATGGAATTCAAAATCTAGTAGAATATATAAACTCTGTTATAGATAATATTATTAGCCAGCTAACACTGGGTATAAACAACTATAACCTGTAGACTGATCAATACATGTATTATCATTTATAAATTTAAATGCAAGTCTCATCCATCATAACTGTAAGTCTTTAAATGCAGAAATGCACATTATATCCATATACTATGATACACTAGTATGCACATTACATTAATAATTCTCAGGTTCCATTAAAAAAAAATATTACATCCTATTAACAGGAATCCATAATCTTGTAGAAAGAAAACAATTATGATATTGTATAGTATAAAAGTAAAAAAAATCTCAAATAGTCTATATCATGTGATACAGATTAAGTTGTGTTAGTGTCTAAACATTAAATGCATATCTCTTACAGTAACAAATACTGTCCCTCTTTTAACCTTCCATTAGACTTTACTATACAATGTATAACTAACTGCATATAATGTAATCAAGTGTTTAAAATGAGCATCTATATGTATAGCTTAAATATTCTACCTTTCATTTTTACCAAAGGTTATTTTAGTAACAATTCATATACAAACACATAGAAAATAATAATTTCACATAGTGATTAGAAGATGCCTCTAGCAGAATACCTATAGGTATGTACATGTACCAACTGAACAAACTAGAAAAATCTGGTCTAGGGTATATCAAGCCAGTAAAAATATATATCAATATTCACTCATCAGGGCCTCTCTGCTTTTGATGACCTTGATGACCTTTTGATGACAACTGGTAAATTTTATAAAAAAACAAAAAATAGTAAGTAATACTAAATATAGAGTAGACAGAAAAGAACAAATAATTTTGTAAACATGAGTTACTTCCCCTTAAAAGAGAGAAAACCTGAAACCCAAAAGAACACCCTAAACATTAAAATTACGAAATGTTGCAGGCTCAGTCAGTTTTATTAAGCCATGCAAATTAATGGTAAAGTATTCATAAAAAAATAGATGACCATCAGTTATTGCAGAAAATCGGATAGCTTTCAACATCCGGATACTGGTACACTTTGTAAAAACAACCATTCTGTGCAACAGATCAACGTAATATGGATAAAATCATACTCATTTGCAGGTGAACTTTCTTCTTGTAAGAACATTTTGAAAATATATAAATGAATTAACGAATGGATACGGCATCAATGTAGACCACAACGATATTCGAAATCCGGGTTTTAGTATTGTCAATAAAACTAAGGGACAAGCTGTTAAACTGAGCCTGCAATTTCGTAAAAATAATATCACAATGCACATGCTTTTTATATAAAGTTATTAAATACAAATATAACAACATATTTGTTTACTTGATTTTTACGAATCAAAATAAATCTAATTAACTCAACATGAAATTAACTGCTAATAATAACAGCTCCTTCCATAGGCAAAAATAAAAAGCATTCCATATAAGACGACGCCGCTCACCGGCGTCGCCAATAACTATTTTCACGGTTAATTATTTGGACTAGTTAAGCGGGAGTTTGGTATCGCTTACGATTTGTCGTCCAATTACATTTTTTTTTTGTAAATTTTAAACACTATAAAAATATGACGTGAATTTTGAATAATGACAATTGCAAATAAACGAATTACATGTAAAAACAACACATTGAAAACTATCAAGTTGAAGTGTTTATCCATGCGTTTATATTAAAGTGATTCAACATTGTCAGCTATGCTTGTTTTCACAAAGTGGGCCCAATTAAAAGTAGGCCAAAATTCAAATAACAAAGCTCAATGTAAAATGATGAGCAATTTACAATCTATGTTTTAAGGACTTTTATGAACAAAATACATATTTACAACAGTAAAAATATTTACCTTGATTGTGATAAAGTGCTGAAGACAAAGAAAAGTTTTACAAAGTTTTATGCACTTTTCAAGAATGGCAAAATCCAGTATAAAGTCCGTTTTAATGCAGAGAAATGCTGTTTGTTGCAACAAACACAAAAAACTAAAGGAAGCCAAAAATTTCATTGAAGGCAAGTGGTGTTTAAAGTTAACAAATGGCTACCAACACTCATTCTCATAACGGCCCGTGTATCTGGTTGTTTGTGTTAATTCCTTTATTTCCATATCCGGGGTAAATATGTTTGAAATGTTTTTAACGACGTGTAAACTAGAAAATACTCTTAACTCATTCTCAAAACGGCCGGTTGATCTGATTTGTGCGTTAATTTTCTTTTATTTCCATACCCGGAGTAAATATGTTTGAAATGTTTAAAACGATGTTTAAACTAGGAAATATTACAAAACGAACGATTACAGATAATTATCAAAATATATACGCCCAACGGGGGACTCGAACCCACGAGCCTCAGATGTCAGAGGTTCTTCAGCCTTAAAAGTGTGATGCTCTACCGACTGAGCTAGCCGGGCGCTTGACTAAACAATGTTTTAAGTCCAATTAAGGCTTCTTACAAGCACAGATTATATACTTAGCCGACAGCTCTTTTATACAACTTGACGACCAGTTAACCGCTTTCATCCGTAAGTCGTTGTTACTTAAGACGAAACAGATCATAATGTAGGACACATATCGGATCAGGTTAAAAACAAAACATGGAGAAAAATAATTCTGCGTTTTTTTTTAAATTTCTGACCGCTGAAACTGACCGCAGAATACGCCGAAATAAAGTCACCGCAGAAAAAAAAAACATTTATACGGTAGTATTTTGTATTGAAGTCAAAATACTACCTTGCTTACATTTTGCTTTCTTTACGGCACATAATTCACACTCTTCAGCTGTTTAACATCTTAAATCCCCTAAATCCATTATAATTATAACATTATCTAACGTGTGTTTGACATTTCTAAAGAATTTACTAAATATCGATTTCTTTGGCATAATGTGCCTTTAATGTGTTTGTGAAGACACTATCAAAAAATCGAAACTGTTAGTACAGGAAGCAAAGTTCAAAAGTGTAGGCGATTATCACGCCTACAACCCCACTCAGCGGATATTTTAGCTTTAGGTGATACACCTAAAGATGATAAAAACGGATGTTTGGTATCGTTTTCAATTCGTATTTCAATTAACATCTTTTATAATCTTATACATTTTGAAATATGACGGGAATATTGCAAATAAAGAAACATCAAATGTAAAAACAACACAGGTCGTTTTTAAAACGGTCAAGTTGATGTATTTACTAATCCGTTTAAAGGGAACAAAGTACATCGTTGAGGGTAATTGGTGTCTTAGTTAACAAATGGCTACCTTAACTTATTCTCAGAACGGCGGGTTTATCTGATGTGTGCGTTAATTCATACCCGGAGTAAATATGTTTGAAATGTTTTAATTGATGTTTAAACTTGGAATTATTACAAAACGAACGCGTAAAGATAATTATCAAAAATATAACGCCCAACGGGGGACTCGAACCCACGATCCTCAGATATCAGAGGTTCTTCAGCCTTAAAAGTCTGATGCTCTACCGACTGAGCTAGCCGGGCGCTTCATATCGGCTCCCTTCAGATATCGAAATGTTTTAGTCGTAACTGTATAATGCAAGAACACAGGTCTTTTTTTTAAACTGTAAAGTCGTAGTATTTATCCATATTACGTGATTTTAAGTCGAGTGAAGGCAAGTGTTTTAAGTTAACATATGGCTATCAAAACTCAGACTCCTAACGATCAGTACATTGGATATCAGTGTAAATGTGAAACTGACAATTTACTTTATTTATATTCTGGGGTAAATAAGGTTGAACATGTTCAAATGAGAACAGAATCTCTCTTTATGGTAAATGGAAAATACAATAAAAACGATGAGTTAGGACTTGGGGGATGAGATATTCATCATAAACATATTCGCTTATTTCGACGGGAACTCTCGCCCATGACCCCAGATATCAGTGAATGGGGTCAGTTTACTTGGTGCTTGATATACATGTATGTAGATACGTAAGTGACGTTGGTTAAATTAAACAAAATCAAAGTGTTATATTGTTTTTGTTTTACCTTTTAAATTAAAATGTGTATGTTATATTTGCTTCTCATTTTCCAACCAATTATCGTTCTGCTTTACTGAGTCATATGTATTAGCCACACAGCCACCTGCTTGCTTTTCTAGTTCAATACAATAACGCGTTTTCCTAAAGTATGTATATTTTTCTTGTTATTAAAGAACATGAGCAAGATTTTGTTTCACACCTGACATAGTAAGATGATCGTACAAAATGGTTAGCTGTAAGTAAAATTATATTGAAAAGAACAAATATATACATGAATAGCATGCCTAAATGCCTTATATTTGAACACATGAATTACTTTACACACTAACAAGCTCATTGTATAGAATCATACGATTTTGGTTGGGTTTAACTCGGGACAAACACAGAATAGCTCATGCAAGTAGAACGACCGACGTTCCGTAATCAAACTTGATAGCTTTCTCACATAAAAAACCCGAAGACCTTGGCGCTGTGAGAGGCAAGTGGTTTGAAGTCAACGACCTTCACCTTTTAAGGATATCGCTTTCATAATTTGTATCAGGATCAAACACAAAAAGTTGTTATTAAACGTCGAAACGTGTAATAACAAAATATGAATAATTTAGACAAAAGGCCTAATCAGTACAAAGGGGCCCTAATTTTTGGAATTTTTTACCCGACCCCTTTTTTTCAAATTAAGTTTGGGAAAAGGGAAAATTCAATCAGAAAAAGGCCCCCTATCAATAACCCCACTGGTTTTTGGACCCCTTACAATTGACATAACAACTTTTTTTTGTTAAACCCATTTCGGGGGGATAAAAATTCATATATATTTTTTTAAAATAAAATTTAAGAAGAGGAGAAAGCAAAAAAATTTATTTAAAAAACAAAATAATTTTTTTAAATTACAAAAGAAAAAAAATTTAAAGACAATATGAAAGGGAAATTTAAAGAAAAAAAAAGATGAAATGAAAAATATTATGAAAATTTTTTCATATATGGGTTTTAAAGTTCACTCAAAAGAAAATAACTTTATTTCAGCAGATAATTGTCCTTTTCATTTTTTGCAATTTAAATTTCCTTAAAATGCCGTAATATTTGTTTCATACCTCTAAATTTTAAATTTAAAATGATTTTATATATTTTTCCATTCTGAGGGTTCCGCAATTTAAAAACAAACTTTCTTTTTTTCGCAGCAGATTAGCAATAAAAATATTTGTCTCCTCATTGTTCCAAACGCCAAAAGAAAAAAGTTTTTCCACGAACGCAGCAAAAATGAGATTTTCTAAAAAATACTTCTACGGTGATTTTTTCTTCAAAGGTTTCTGCAAGGAGAAAAAAATAGCTTTGTAAAATTTTAAGGGGTTTTTAAGTGTAAACAAACCATAAAAATTTGGGGTTTTAAGGCAGATGAAGATGAATATTTTTTGGGAAATATTTTAATGAAATTCCCTCATTTAAAATTTTAATTAAAACGGGTTATATTCTTTTTTAAAAGGGAGATAAAAAAATCGGCGCCCAAGCATCCCAATAAAAACAAAAAATCACTGACAATGTCATAAAAACAACTTTTCTTCTTGATGCTGTTATATTATTTCTTTTCATTGACATTCGTGGCGACTCTACACGATTACTTGTAAAAGTAGAAAGGGCTGTGTCATGACTTTGTTCTCCTCTATTCCAAATTACCATAGCAATAGCTCTGTAACAAAAAAGTCATAATTCCAGCGGGAAGTAATAGAATATAAAACGTCAAAAACGTGAAATAGAACTTTCTTTGCCATTCAGAACTGTACCCTGCACTTTTACAATGGTAGCTGTAGGTTTGTTTTGACTCACTGTAAACCTTTACCTGAAACAAAAATAAAAACCTGAGGAATGGTAAACACGACGGCCATAACCCATGCCATGAAAACTTTTGATTTAATTGTAGGTCTTTTGCAAGAGATTTGAATGGTTCATTCCAGTGAGTAAGAATGTAGTACTTGAAAGTGTTACAACTTTGAAAAATAGAAGAAATTTACATAAGAACGCGCCTAGTATCAATTGTTTAAAGAAGTTATGTTGTCATGGAAATAAATGCAACTGTAAGACCAGCAATTGCAAGATTTACTAAATAAAACTTTCACACGGTTTCTACGTCCCGTTCGTCTGTTATTTAATGATATTATCAAAACCAGATTTCCACGATGGTTGTAAGCATCACAAACGGCATTAGCGATATTTTTAGCAATGATTCTCCGCTCCAAAATGTCACCACGTGATCATCGTCAGTATCGTTGTATTGTATACATGTTCTACAATTTGAACTATCATTAGATAGTTTTGTGTCTTTACCTTCCATATTAGAACATATGGGTGGGTATTCTTTGTCAATTAATTGTGATGTTAATTTAAACCTGAAATAGAAAAAAAAAACGATATGAACAATCAAGAAATTAATTCTGACGCTTAGATTTCTGGTACAAAAAATTTCAAAATTTTAAATATTTCTACCCAAAAAATAATATAATAGGTAATAAGATCGTTTAACAAACTATTTGAAAGTTTATGTTACAATTCTTATACAAGTTGCATATTTTTTTTGAATAATATAAAGTTTTATGTTTGTCAACGGGTTACTTAATATAATTCCACAATGACAGAAATAGGGTAAAAAGCCGGCTATACATACAACAAACATCATATATATTATTTAATAATTCCATAATGTTTTGTTGTTTCATTGGAGTTAAACACAAGGGACATTGTCAATTTTTCCAGGTGCCCCTTCGGGTCATTATTTCAGGCACACGAATTTAAACCCCACCGAACTTCAGTAGCTAATCTAAATGCAAAATTCGCTTTTTAGGGCCACATTCATTTTATTCATTAATCACTGCCAATCCGTCCTTTTGGATTGATGTATTTTTTTTTATTTATTCATTCATTTATATAGACTTCACATGCAATCGTTATACGAATAAAGAACATAATAAATGAATTAATTATTGAAAGGCATAATTCAATTTACAGTATGTTGGTTTTACGAAGCAAATTTGTTTTCCCCTGCCTATCTCCATTATCCAAATGTCAAAGATGCTAAATGTTTGTGCTATTAATATTTGGTCGCATCTTAATTTCCCTTTACTTCTGAATCTGCATTACAATCCTTTAACGCTTTTAATACTTCTTCGATATTTTAATCTGATAATGCTTCTTTTTGAAGACATTATAAATTATTTTGAAATATCCTAAAAGCATGTCACATTTATCACGACTTTCTCTTGTTTTCATCTTTATTGAAAATGGTTTAAAGAAAGTAAAAAGCATTAATGTCGCATCCATTACTTACAAATGTAAACTTATCCGAAGTTAATATAGAGGCAAATAAATATTGAACATGCTTAAGTCGCCCTTTGAAAAAATATTATAAAAAATATTTAAGACAAAATTTCACATTTGATTCTGTATTAGTAAAGTAAGAATTTAAGTGAATATGGGAGTAACCAAAATCTATCAAACTGTGTTAATAATGACCATGATTTTTTTATTTATTGACCAATTTTTTTTTTTTTTAAAAAAAAATTTAAAAAATTTTTTTTTTTTAAATTTTTTTAATTTTTTTTTTTTTTTTTTTTTAATTTAATTTTTTTTTTTTTTTTTTTTTTTTTTTTTTTTTTTAAAAATAAATTTTTTTTTTTTTTTTTTTTTTATTAAAATTTTTTAAAATATTTTTTTTTTTTTTTTTTAATTTTTTTAAAAAAAAAAAAAAAAAAAAAAAAAATTTTTTTTTTTTTTTAAAATTTTTTTTTTTTTTTAAATTTTTTTTTTTTTAAAAAAAAAAAAAAATTTTTTTTTTTTTTTTTTTTTTTTTTTTTTTTTTTTTAAAATTTTTTTTTTTTTTTTTTTTTTTTTTAATATGAATTTTGTCTTTTTTTAATAAAAAAAAATACAAACAAATTTCAAAAATCCAAAACATTACTGCAAAAAATTACATTTGAAAAATAATTTGATTTTAAATTTATCAAATTTAAAACCTAATGTTTTTTTAATTAGAAATCAAAAACAACAATTTTACCCCGCTAAAAAATTTCATGAAAAGATTTTTTAAAAAAACAAATGATTTTGGAAAGAAGAAATTTGTTTTCATTGTTTAAAATAAACCCGGGGTTACAGGTACATCGTAATCAAAATAATAAAGCGTAGTTATCTTTTATTTTAAAAAAAATAACAATCAAATTTTAAAAGTTAAAAACTTTAAACTTTCTTTTTAAGGGAAAATAACAAATACATCATAAATACCCCCAAAAAAAAACCAAATTTAGGGAAAATTTATATTCCCTATTAAACGGGTTTAAAGTGAAGCGTAAAGGATTTTTTTTTCCATCCATTTTTTTAATGTTAAAAAAGTAGAAAGGCAAAAAAAAGGGGGGGGGGGGGGGGGGTTTCCCCCCTTTTTGTAATAATTTTTTTGGGGCCCCAAAACTATATTACTGATTTGTACATTACAAAAGATAAAAGACTTACGTAAAACAGACTTATAAAAAGCCAACCTGTTTTCACACGACCGTTAAACTGCACACATACTTATATCAAGATTAACATATTCGCAATACATTTTACCATATTTCTACTAAAATAAAACAAAACTATATATGACAATTAAGATTCTTAATGAAACATTATAACATCATGATGCAAAGATGTTGTTAAAGAAAATAAAATAGTAATCTTAACGGGAATGTTTTCCTCAAACATTTATTATCTTGTTCGTTTATATTCGTAAATATGTATTGCTATTTCCTTAAAACGGAGAAACAGCGGCATCCAAGTGTAAGTGTTTTAATTCAACATTTTTGTACCACTTTTAACATAAAGTATGATCAACTTATTATTTTACCTTTAGTTATTTAGTTTTTTAATTATCATAGTGACACGTATTAATATGAATATGTATAACCTTTCCTCCTCGATAACGAAGTTTCTGAAGATATTTTAAAGAATTTACATAATCATAAAAAGAACACGATAAAGACAAAATATACGCATAACAAAATCTTTTGACATCTTTTTTCAAAGGAAAGGATTCTTTTCAATTGGAATAAAATAACAGTGAAATCAAAATATATTCACGTATAAGATATTTACATCGATTGTATCTTAATGACGGAAACTTCGACTAATTAATTTTTGTAATATTAAAAATTTGATAGTTTATCTTTTGTCCAAATGCCATTTTTATTAAACCCTTCTTCCTAACCATCGTGATTTTTTCTACGCAAATTTTAAAAAGAACCGTTCATTTTTGACTTTTATCCGACAAATTAAAATCTATTCCCCTTCTTGCATATTCATAAAAAAAAAAAATTTTACAACAATAACTAAATTGAAAATCATTTTCCCTTAAAACTTTGTATCATTTACTGTTTCAAAGATAAAAAGGGCAAAAATACTAGTTATAAAATTTTTTCATTATCTTTTTAGG
>NW_026865869.1:0-72550 GCF_026571515.1 Ruditapes philippinarum
AAAATTTCTTTACTTTTTGTTGTTGTTATTGGTGTTGCTGTTGCCTTTGCAATTGTTATTTTGCTACCACATTCATTTTTGTTCTACCATATTATTATAAAACATGTATCGATGCTGTGCCTTCACAAAATTGTGATGCCATTTAAAACTGGGAAACCTTAACGTTCATTTTTTACATTTTTTCCCTTTCTGTTAAAAAATACTTTTAATAAAAGCTTAAATTTTCATAATTTAAACGGGTTTTGAATTTAAAATAAACACATTTTATATTTATATAATGAAAATGTTTACAGTAATGCGCGAAAAAATTTTTTTTATGGGCCCATTTCATTGCAAATTCTCACCTTTGAAGTATTTTTCCCATGCATAGATATTGGCAATTACGTTATTCATCTATAAGCATTACGCGACCTTTTTATGGTAAAATCATAAAAAATGGGATTTAAAAATAGGGTATAATTTGTGATAAAATATCATAAGAATTAAATACATTCCCTTCAAAAAGAGATGATTATTAAATGGGTGCTTTTATAATATTTTTGATAGGCCCCTATTGTACATATCAAAAAATGCATAAACTAATGATTTTGGGTATAATTTTGAAAAGAAGGGGATTGACAAAAGATCATTTTTCATTTGATATACGTATTTTCTTTACGGTTTTCCATTTTCTCACACAAACAGGTATAGCATCAATGAGTCATAGATAACTTAAAAAGAAAAAAAAAAAAAAGGAAGGTAAATAAATAAAGGACTTTTTGTATGAAAGATATATTTACAGAAAGCCTTTAAATTGCGTATTCTTGTTTTATATGCCCCGAAATGTTATTTTTCTATTACATTGCCGAATATATTATAGATTCTACTACGAGGATATTTAAAAGTTTTTTTCTTAGATTGTATACGCCTCAAGCATATTAGTTTTTAAATTTAAAGGTATTACCTTAGACTGGATGGCCACTCGAGAACGAATAGATTTTGTTTAAAAAGATATTGCCTAAGAATTGACAGCCTCAACAACGGTGCATGGTTTTAAGATTAAAATTTATTACCTCGAAACGGTTAGCCTCAACTTTATTGGTTTTTTGATTTAAAAAGTAATAATACCTTAGAATGGTTCCCCTCGAGTACAATATTTTAATTAAAAGTTTGTACCTTAGAAGGGTTAGCCTCGAGTAGAATGGTTTTAATTATTAAGTAATTACCTTAGAATGGGTTAGCCTTCAAGTACGATGGTTTTAAGTTGTGCTAGGGCAGTCATTGATTCTCGCTCGACGTCGTTTTCTCAATCAAAGGTTTGTTGATCTGAAATAGTAAAATAAAACATAAAATTTAAAGATTGAAATAGTGAAATAGAAACAGGCTTAGGCCGGTTGATCTGAAAAGTGAGATAAAAACTTCGGCATAATTAATTGGAATTTAGTGACATAAAAGTCACAATGCTAGAGAAAAAAAACATGGGAAAACATAAGTGAGAAAAAACATTACAAACCAGCAGTTAAATCTGAAATGCTAGCCAACAAGCTCAAATCTGTTAGAGCGCGTGACTTGTTAATTTCTCGACTCGCGGGTTCGATTCCCGGTCTGTCAAACTAATATTACTTTACAGTCTTTTTTTGATGACAATTTTAAAAATCGAGGTCCCATTTTTAAGTGCTTAAACTCGACACGGCTAAACAACAAACATCATCAGCCAGCGATATGATGATAATAATAATAATATATTAATAATAATAATAATAATAAATAAAAATTTAAAAATAATGCCTAAAAATTTCATTATTATTATTATTAGAAAACGAAACCCAGAAATTTGAAGGTTGAACTTCTCTTAGACTGCTGTTTTCATATATTAAAACACTCATGATCATATCAGCTTTCGGTTATGTAAATTTCGATGTAATTAGTTATATTACCAAAAAATAAATGTTTGAAGTAGTAAAAAATTCCATTGAAAGTCCATTTTAAAATATGTAAGAAGCCCTGAATTAATTCCTTCATTCGCTTAAAAACGCCTTTATGCCCTAAAACAAAACTAATAAATCAGATTTTAAGGGTCCTAATCTTTCAGTAAATATTTTTACAGCCCTGTTCTTTATGAACATATTCTTTCTTCTTGTTTTTTCAAGTTTAACAGGTGGCCTCCGAAACAAATTGATATTCACTCTGGGTTCAAAGACGCCTTTAAACTTTTAAAAACGTGCCCGCTAAGGTGGTCCTTTATCTAAACTCCTTAAAAACAAACAATGCCTTGTGTACAAGATTTGGACAAGTTAAGGCTTTTTAAAAGAAATTTTTAAGTAGAAACACTTGTGATTAAAACAATCGCTTTGGTATGTATTACATCGCTCACAACTTGACGAAATCAGTTGAGGTAAGATAAATATTTGATAGGTATATGACATTTAGATGTTAGTATATAGCGTTAACATTATTGAAGATGTCCGAACACGTCCTGTCTGTCTGCGGAATTAAAATAGATAGATAAAAAACAAAGATATTTGACGAACCCAATTGTAAGTCAGTTGTGGGTCATCTTTGATATATTTTTGCAACATTATCTTTGACTTATGGCAGTAAAAATCAACAAAAAACGAGGCTCGTGTTAAAACAAGCAAATGACAGGTTTTTTTTTTTCCAAAAAAGTTAACAGAATACATGCGTATACTTGTATAAGTAAATGTGAAACTGTTTGAACGCCCGGCTTATTTAAATAATTGTGTAAGAAGTTTTATATTCGACAATTTTCCTTATACACGGGGTGCCTTTTTTGGAAAGGGTGTCCTTTTTACGCGAGTGCCTTTTACGAACGGGTCCATGTACGAGGGGTTTCCCGAAAAATTTCCCTGACAATTCCCCTTGGGTTGGGTTTAAAAATTAAAAAAAATATAAACACAAAGGGTTTATTTTCCCACATTTTTAGAAAAACCCAAAACCCAAAAAAACAACATGTAAAAATTTTTTAAACCACAGGAAAAAAACTCCGATTTGTATGGGTCGGAGAACTATTTGCCCTAAACTCCAAAACCCGAAAATTAAAAAAACAATTTTACCTTTTTATTATTCTTTTAAATTTTGAAAAGAAAAATGCCAATTTTTAATTTATATCCATTTCATTTCTTTTTTTTGTTTTATCCTTTTTATCTTTTGTCTTGTTTGGAAAAAATGGGCCCTGAAACCAGAAGGGTTCGAAAACCCCCGACCTTCCCCATTTTGGGAAAGCAAAAATTTTGATTAATTTATCTAAAAAAACCCCAATGCCCGAAAAATTGCTTGGGTTTAAATTTTTGACAGTTTAAAATAAGTTTTCAGCTGATTTGCTTAAGGTTGGTTTTAACTTAAAAGTTAATATCAAAATAAAATAATTAACATCACAAACTTAGTTAAAGCTGCATACCTCCAAATGAGACAAAGTATTTCTGAAAAATCACATTTGAGAAGATTGCACTAGTATTTTAAGAAAGGTAAAAAGATTCAAGATTCAGGTAAAAATTTACATGTGCCATTAATAACTGATTTTTCAGTAATTATCACCATATTTCTATTGCGTGACTAACACAGTTAGAGAGCTATTTTTGCATTATTTTGACCTCTGTTTCTGTAATTTACATAGACTTGTAATCCTGCTTGAAATGTGTACTTTATCATTAATTTCCATGTTCATTTCACAATACTTATATGTATTTTCAAATTTTTTATAATTTTTTTTAGCATGAATCTGGAGGCATGCTGCTTTTTCATCAGAAAAATATTCGATTTGATCGTTGTTCCTAAAATACATTCTATTGGGCAAGTGACTATTTTTAGCATTTCTTAAAAGAACACGAATAAAGAAACTCTCAACTTTTTTATTGAATAAAATTGTTTCTATATATAATTCTGTATTATAAAATTATTAAGTAATTCTTAACAGTATGATAATTTTATCAAAGGGGTTATACCCAAAAATAAAATGACAAAATAAATGGGCTATTTTTTAACACGGGTCAAAATGCGCTGCATTCCAGGTTGTTTAAGTATTGTTCAAATAAAAACTCGGTTTTATTTAGTTTTATACCATACTTGAGTTGAAATATGGCTTTTAATACTCCCCAAAATGTTTCTAAGTATGCAAATCCTCCGTTATAGAAACATCCATTTTTAATTAATTTTAGTTTAAAATTTATTTCCTTAGTGGGACATTTTTTGATGTAAGAACATACATTTTAATTATTTTTCAAAGGCCACAATGCCACAAAACAGCGGGGTTTTTAAAAACGCTCGAGAAAATTTTAGTAATCTAATTAGACAAAATGGTAAATCCCGTTGCGACCAAAAAAGGGAAAGGCCTATTTCCCGATTGGAATAGTAAATATAAAAATTTTATGTATATTTTTTCAACGAACCAAAAAATAATAAATCTAATTTTAAAAAATCCCCCCCTTAAGAAAAAAGACGCACCGCGCTTGCCTTATGTAATAATTACAAAAACGTAATCGGGTTAAAAGCAAAAATTTCGGCCCAGTAACCGTTTTTTTTCGTTTTTTGACCCCTGGTTTTGGGGAAAATTTAATTTTGGATTTGGTTTGATCGGGGAAATTTTAACGAAAAACTTACAAAAATTTTTTTAATTCAATTTTATGCTACAATCTATGTTTTTAAAAAAAAAGAAGGAAAAACCCCTTTCTTTAATTTTGCCGGCGAACCTTTTAACGACTTTTTGATTTATTATGGAAAATTTTATTTTCAGATCTGTTTTAAATTGGGGGGGTAATTAATTAAACATCAAAAAATGTAGACTTTTAAAATCCAAATTTGTTAAAAATACATTAAGAGAAGAAGAAAAAAGAAAAGAAAAAGAAAGAAAAGAGTAAAAACAACTGCCAATGCCATTGGCGTGAATTGACAAATGACATTCAAATTAAAACGATCTTGAATTTATACACTGATAAATCTAAAGAACGGTCCCATTCTAAATTTATCAAAGACCTGGAAAGAGAAATTTATTCATTTTTTATTGTTTAAGAATATGCCCTGATGAATAAAAACTATTATTATTTGACATTTGAAAAAATTGGCAAATTTGTGTAACTGATATGTAAATAAAGATATAGGATATTACACGTGCGATTGCGTGCGACGACGCGTGAATACGTCACATCTCTATATTATTAATGTAGAAATGTCCTTAATTATTTAACCTAAGGAGTTTATGAAATAATTAATCTGTTCGTGTTTAGTGATACGCCTCTTCCGTGCCCATGAACTATTTGTGAATAGATATTTATACAGGAAAATGGAATTTATTATTTCGCGTTTTCGGACTGATGGCACAGAGGAAGCACGCTCTTCTAGGCTTGACTAGCAACGGGTTTTATTTTGAAAATGAAGCTATTCAACGTTCTTGCCAAAATTTCTTTTATTCTTTTGGCAACTCTTGTGACGAACGAAACAATGCAGCGCCACGCAGTCAAAAATGCGTTAAAAATGGGGAAGATGATCCTAATGACCCAACGAAACCATCCACCGGAAGTTAAAATGTTCATGGTCTTTATTAACGGAGACCGAAACCCTGAATAGTCTATGAAGTCATTGGAATGGATGAAGGGGACACTATTATAGTCATTTTATATATCTAAAGTTTGTAGCCAAACTAAGAAGAACATAAAAATATCATGGTAATTCTGATAACACTTTGACCTTTGACTTTGTCTGTGCAAGTTCTCCACCTTTTTCTAACTTTATATATATCCCCAATATTTAACCTCTTTGATGAATATAGAAGATACGTTAAACAAAATTTAAAGAAGATTATTCATTCTTATTTTTGTTCAGAATCTTTAAGAAATATCAGTGCCATGTCTGTTTTGACATAGCTGCATTTCATGCTATTAAAAAAGCATCCAATTAGGATTTCGTTGTGCTATGTGGAAATGAAATACACGATTACAAAAATTTAAAGATATAAAAAATATCTCCTCACTAGACAAAAGATATAGGGAAATTTATTGATATAACAACATATTCATTAAATGGTAAAAATAATAACGGACACTTGTATTTCTGTATAAATAATGAAGAAATATAAATAATCTTTATTCCCAGAAATAAAACTTTACCTAAAAATATATAAAAGTTTTTCATTTTTTATAATGCTTAGTTAATACAGGAAATATATCAATTAATTTAAAATTTTGCGATACGATTTATTGTAACGTTTTGTAGCTTTTTTCTTTTCTAATTAAATATTCAATGTGTTACAATTGCTCGTACATACCTTTCTCTGAGAGCATTAGATTCCACATATTTTCGTAGAGTCCGCAATTGGTGGCGACATTTTAAAATGTCAGAACTTAATCCTGTTTTCCTTATTTAAAAAAAAAACTTATTTCACTCTCATTAATATAAACGTCTCAGCGTCGATAATATATATATCAATATATTAAAAACCTTAATCGAATAAATCTTTATATCAAATTTCACGTTTCCTTTTCCGTAGTCAAAAATCGGATACAAAAAATGTTGAGTTGAAATTAATGAGAGTTCGTTTTTAAAAAAAAAAATATCTTAAGAACCGATTTTAGCGATACGTCTCACATTACATAGACAACGGTCCTACCTCTGGTTTTAAAAAACGTAAATATTTTTTCTCTTCAAAACATTTACGCGGAGGATGTTAAATTAAGTAAAACCTATAGTAAAGGCGGTGTTGTATACACCTAATACTTATCAGCCAGTTGACACGCGTTTAAATTATGACACATTCGATATATAAGTAAGAATAAATTGTAATACACGATCCGGCGCGTTCCTGCCTCTCGACAGGTATTAGCCAATCACGTTCGTCGTTGTCACGGGCATGCTAAATCTTGCATTTTTATGTAACCGGTATTATTAAAAGTTTTAAACCACCTTATACCTTACAAGTTATTTAGATTAAATCACTTGTTTAAATAACGTTGTATATTAGATGATCTTACACCCTCGGCGTGATTTATTTGTTAAAATACTCGCTAGTGATAACGGATGGGAATTTTTGCATAATTTTATGGTTTTATTTATCTCCTAGACGAACGAAATGTGAAGCGAGTGAAAACACGTTGTACGTTGAAACAATTAATAAATTTCTTCACATTTATTAATTATATTATTATGTGAAATAATTATATTGCTTAATACAAATTGTTTTTGACATTTCAATTAATCAATTCTTCATTCTCTAAACTTATTGTTTTACACATATTGATAGAATGCTATCTGGTAACACCCGCAGCCGCCCATTGACATAGTTATAAGAAATGGCTCGCAAAGAAAATACGAAATTGATTAATTCTATAGTTCGGGGAACACAGACAGACGGACAAACTCATTCTACATGATAATCGCCATGAAGACTTAGATAAGGCTTTCAATATGTATATTGAATCTGTTTTTGCATACCAACTTTTATACATATTCCGCTTTAATTGATTAAAACATAAGAACAGAGTAATGCTTTTTTTCATTCAATGAATACACATGCGCGGAAAAACTGAAACAGAGCAATTGAAAAAGATATGTAAAATGCATATACTCTGTTAAGTATAAAGGCATAACTTTTCGTCTCAAGACTTGAAATAAATAAACCTATATATAAAAGATTAATACTAAATGATAAACAGCTGTTCAAAAGAAATAATGTAAATGAATAGAAACAACAGTATGATTATTCAATAATATTTTGGAGAAGTTATTCGTTTCTATATTAACATATGTATACGAAATTTAATACTTTTTATTCCAGGACATAAAACAACCCCGTGATTATGTTTAATTTAGGTCTATGAACTTGCATAGCAAGATGAACTTGTAAAGCAAGAAGAAATACAAGTCGCTATTATAGCCGCTGTAAGCAAATGTTAAGTTGATTACTACAGAATGAGATTACTACATAATAGTTCAAGAACGGTCTATAGATATAAATCAAAATGTACAATTTTAACGTTTTGTTAATCGAATGATAATTTCTGATACTGAATTATCTAATTCTTTGAATGTCACGTTCTTAATTTGATGAAACATTAAAACTTTCTGTACAACTGGGATCGATTTCCAAACTTGTAAGTATAAATGTAAACTATCTTGAGGTGACAACAGTGGCAGCGCCCTGATGTCTCAAGATCTAGTCACAGCGATATCCCCCTCCCCCCTACGGTAATAAAGAAACGTATAATCCTACATAGACTTCAAATACGGCGGGCAAATACTAGTAGACGAGAAAATGTAAGAAAAAAATGTAAAACTCGCAGCACTGTCAAAACGTATAGGTAATTTACAAACATTTCCCGTTGAACCCCTACACACAAGATTTTATTTTATGCATGACATAAATAACAAAGCTGGGTGTAAAATATTTCAAAAGACGTTTGATTTACATGGTCGTTTCTAGTAAATTATATTACACCTAACGTAAATAATTTCTCCTTCTTTATCTATATTGTGTGTATATTTGAGTTTATTTATACTCATAAGGGCTAGTCCTCCAGACCAAAGATTTTTAGAGGATAGTGCAAGATACGGATACAATTCCAGAAGTTTCTCCTGGTTCTTTAACCTGCCAAGTATTTAAGCTTTCGTACACGGGACCTCGATTTAAAGTCTCATCCTAAAGACTGATAAGTATATTTAGTTGACCAGCCCGGGAATCGAACTCACGATGTCGAAATTACAAGTCTCGTGCTCTAACCGATTGAGCTATGCGGACTGGCTGCCCTTAATCTATATAAATGTGACTGGGCCTTGAAATAGTACATTATAATACTGCACGTTTGTAACGTCATTTTTCATTTGATAATCGTGACGTTAATATAGTTCTATATACACGGCTGCTGTCGATTCATGAAGAAATCTTACTTTTTTCTCAAAAAATGATGTTTGCTGTATTATAAATTCGTTATAAAGATTATTGACAGGTTATATGGCCGTATATAAACGGCTGTTTGCAATATAACCCTCGCCTAACGGCTCGGGTTATATTTACAAATAGCCGTTTATATAGGGCCATATTACCTGTCAACGATCTTTATAACTAATAATATTCACGATAACGTCAGCACTTCGACAACGACTGTATAGTGACCATCCAGGCAAACATGTAAGTTACAATAAAACATTAATATAATAAAAACGTAGATTTTTGCGCGACCGTAGTCAGCTAATCTTTTCAAATCGTCTTTTCATTGAGGGCTTTTTTTGTCTCAGTACCGATTCTTGTTTGCAAATGGCATGTACGAATGGACATTTCGAGGTTTTGGTGCAAAGACATGCGTATATTGTTACAGGAACATACTTATTACCGTAAAGCTGCCCATCTTCAGTGTGTGCTTCGCATCAGACCTTTGAGTATAGGTCGCAAAGATAAAATAACGAAAAATACAAAAAGTAAACCAATATTAGAAAAAATATCCAATCAATTTTATCACTTAAATATGATCGACGACAAAGGGTGTCTGCGCATATACTCCTAACTGTTACAGTAAGTATGGAATGCCTTCTATTTAACCCTTTTCCTCATATAAGCGTGTTTTGACGGCTTTTTGTCCCCCCTCCCCTTTTGAGGCCTCAAACAGTGAAAAAATGCCCTATTTAGGCCCCAAACACTGGTTTTCGTTTGAGAAATGTTGTTAAAAAAGTGACCACTTTTTCGGCGCCGTCCACCATCCAAATGTTACACCAGGGGGTTGCCAGAAGGGGGATGTGCCCTCTTCTGTCCCTCATCGCCAAGAAAATTTTGGACATGTGACAGGCTAAAAATGGCCTCAGGTCGATCTTAGGGTAACTAGTAACCGACGCTGAAAAGCCTTTTACTCTATCTCAATTCATTGAGAAGTTGCAGCACTTTGAAATCAGTTTTGATAGAAAAAAACAATGCAAAATAGTGATTTTTGGCAATTTTGAGACGTCCCCCCGTTGCCATGGTAACAGGAAATTTACGATTGAGCATGCTGTTACAGAGGCTATGGTGTAGTCAACATTTGTGCCAAGTTTCATCAGTATTGAAGCATTTTTCATAGTTTCATAGCAGTTTGAACTTGTTACAGGAGGCTTTTCAATGAAAACGGCCTTTTTTCGCAATATGCTCATGGGGTAAAAGGTTAATTAAAAAAATAAAAAATGTCAAAAAAACAACAATTTTTCACCAAAATTCAGTGTTAGGGCACGTGTTAACATGGAAAATCTAGTTTTAGGGTAATTCCAAGGTTTTTCATCATACATGTATTTTGTTAAGTAGTTTTTTTACTATACAATAGTAGGTACTTAGTACATGTATTTTTATGTTTCATATGGAAGATGTTTTCTGTACTTCTTAAAGTAAAGAAGCAGTTAAATATTTACATATTCACAATCAATATATTTATATATAAATATAAAAACATTCCCTTTTTATCACTCATGAAATATGCATGATGATCCAAAAACCGTACCCATATGGTAATATTTTTTTATTATTTTATTTTGACGTTTATTTTTGTATCAGGTTTCGCTTTATATGTTCGTAATTCTTCATATAATAGAGATAAATTTTGAAAGTTTTTATGACCCATGTAACTATGTAAACCTCTTTGATGAATTATTCTGTATTATGCGACCTTTTTCACCGTAGATTGTATCTTTTTTAAGAAGTTAACATTAATATGGTTATTGCAGACCGTTCAAAGGAAGTATGAAATTTTAAAATGACAGTTACATTCAGTTTTGTTATCATTCTGATATTTTTATACTCGTTTTAAGACTCTCTTTAAACCGTCAAATCCGTGATTCATGTCATAATAATATTTATGTACATGTGTGTATGTTAAAATATATTAACGTATGAGGGACACGTGTATGTTAACATAAGAGGTGCACATGTTTGTAAACATAAGAGGTGCACGTGTTTTTAAACGTAAGAGATACACGACTTTGTTAACCCATTTGCGCCTGTTGTCTACTTTTGTAGACACTAGCAGTTATCAGTACACTAGGACCTAATTATGAGCGCACATTTGTTTATCATTGTTATTCTATACTTGTTGTCATGATAAGCGTTAATTGGACTACTTTGCTAGACAAAATGCAGACCACTACGTTATTTGCAGTGTGTTTTCAACAAGAATGTGATAAAAATTGCCTTGAAAATATTATTGAAAATGGCTAGCAGAAACAGGTATGTAAAACTTTATATTGTTTTTATTTTATATCATAAAATATGATTGTTTTATATTGTATAATTATATTTCTGCTCAATTCCTGTTTTATAATTCAGAAATATGTATAAAATGTGTTATGACAGTCAATTTAGATTTTGTCTACAAAAGTAGACAATAGGATCAAATGGGTACGTTTTATCATTATGAAAATATTTTGTTGTTTACAGAAGATACACAGTAAATGAAATCATATCAATGCTTGAGGATGAAGGTAACTTTGAAAGGGCAGATATACATGTTCAACCACCTCCTGTAGATGAACTGACAGATGAAGATAGTGCAAGTGAAGATGAAGAAGTAGGTTACAACAACCTCAGTGGACGTCAGTTAGACCAACAAGCAACAGCGACAGTTATTCGCCTAGATGGTCGTCATGTTGTTGTTGATTGTTGATGTTGTTGGATCTTCCTAGCAATTCTGCTTATATCAGGCTATAACACTGTGCCAAGACGGAGACAGTTCTGGAGCCGGGATGATGACGTAAGGAATGAGGCAATAGCTCGTACAATGCCTCGAGACAGATTCGACATATTGGTGCGATATGTACATCTTTGCGATAACAACAATCTTGACAGAGAGGACAAGTTTAGCAAAGTAAGACCACTGCTATGTCTGCTGAATGAGCGCTTCTTGTTATACTACTTGAAAGAGAAAAACCTTTCAATCGACGAAAGCATGATCCCGTACTATGGGCGACACGGAGCGAAACAGTTTATTCGTGGGAAACCAATTAGGTTCGGTTATAAGATGTGGGCGTTAACGACAGCACTTGGATATGTTTTACAATTTGAGCCCTATCAAGGGGCAAAAGGCCACCAAACCCATGATCCTGGCTTCCTTGGAATGGGCGGAGCAGTAGTTATGGACCTGCTTTCAGAGCTGCAGAAAGATGATGCATACCATCTGACTTTTGATAATCTATTTACTTCCCTGAAGCTCGTGGACCGGCTTACAGATATGGGAATATCTTGCACAGGAACCATCCGTGCCAACCGAATAGAAGATTGTCCTGTCAAAAATGTAAAAGACATGGGAAAAACGCAACGAGGAAACTATGATAAAAGGTATGACGCACACAAAGGTCTGATAGTGGTGAGGTGGAATGACAACAATATAGTGAATGTGGTGTCAAATTGCCATGGAGTTGAACCATTGCAACAAGCAACACGGTGGTCAAAGCAGGCAAAAGCTAGGGTGCGCCTTCCGCAGCCATACCTTATAAAGCATTACAACCAGACAATGGGAGGTGTGGACAGGATGGATCAAAATGTTGAGAAGTATCGTATCTCTATCAGATCCAAGAAGTGGTGGTGGCCAGTGTTTATGTATTACATTGACCTTGCGGTGCAGCAAACCTGGCACATTTACCGTGCCACTGATGCAAGATTGAGGCAACCATTAGATCTGTTAGGTGTCAGACGAGCTCTGGTTACTGTGCTGCTTGTTCAGGGGCGTACACCTGCTGTCAGCCCTGGCAGACCAAGAGGTAGGATGAGGCCATTGTCAAGAAGAATTCCAGACCATATCCGACTTGATGGTAAAAATCATTACGCAGAGCCAGCAAAAGAAGTGCGCTGTTCATTGTGTGGAAAAAAATGCAGGACACAATGTTCCAAATGTAATGTTGGAGTGCACAGGAAATGCTTTGAAATGTTTCACAGTGTTTAGGTATTCATACGATCAAAGCCAAAAGACATGAACAATAATAATTCATATTCAGAATGAATTTCAGAGTGAACACTTCTGTGCCTAATGTCTACTTTTGTAGGAAAAGTAATAGAAAACATTGCCTGTATAAACTTTAAGGATTTTTTCAAGTAAAAGTTATCAAATAAACCAACAATAGGTTATCTGGACATATATTCTATATGTGTTTTACATATACCCATTTGCGCCTGTTGTCTACTTTTGTAGACAAAATATTAAAACACTAAAATAAAAAATGCAGTACTTATATTTGAAAAATAAACGGATATATGTTATAACTATATGGTTACTATATGTTTTATACATTTCTTATATAAAAATAAAATTCCGGCACAAATGGGTTAACATAAGAGGTGCACATGTTTGTTAACAGAAGAGGTACACGTGTTTGTTAACACAAAATATACCATTGTTTGTTAACATATGAGGTTCAAGTGTTTGTTAACATACCGTGATACGGCGAATGTAAGTTAACATAGTAGTTAAAGTATAATTAAAAATACATAACTGAAAACTAGTTGTATACGAAGTTTTCAAAATCATTTTCTACACTGTTTCGCTTCTTATCCTAAAGCAATAATAGGTATAAGCTTAACAGGCCAGCCGTCGGTAACAGATTCAGCGAAGATCAAGATCCAATACAAAAAGTAAAGCAATGTAAAATATTTATTTTTAGAATATAAAATAATAATAAGCGGCGTCATAAAACATATTTATAAACATTGTTAAAACGCATGAATAAATCAAATTTAGATAGGAAAACACGATTGGCATTTTCTTTACACCGATTACGTATCTTCATTATTGGCCGATAAGTAGACAAAGGGAGGCAAGCTATTTGAAACGCGTGACTTAATAATCAAGGGAATAATATGTGTAATTCTTTAAATTTTAATTGAATAAAAATTCATTGTATATTTTGCATATGATAAACTTACACGATCTAACATCATTATCTTAAGCATAAATACAATGTACATACAAAAAGGTTTGAACAAAAGTTATACCAACATTATCTAGGGTCCTTCCCTGTTAATTAATGGTAATATAGTTAGTAAGTGAGGATTTTAGAAATTCTAGGATATATATGTAGTAAGCGATATAAATTTTATACATTTCTACATGGTAAAAAAAAATCGCTTCATCTGAAAAAAAGAAGAAAATTACGTTACAAAATAATTTAATTAATGAGAATATTTATTCATATGCCATTAACAATTTGCCATCAGAACAGACGAACGAACCTTGACCTGCTATTCAATAAATAGAGGATATTGAATGAGTGTAAGTTCAATACTGAATTTATTGCACGAGTTGAATAAAATTATATTATGCGAGCCTCTGGCGAGCATAATATTATTTTATTCAACGAGTGCAATAAATTCAGTAATAAACTTACACGAATTTAATATTCTATTTATCACATACCCAAAATAAAGACCGTTTAAAGTGAAATAAGAGTTATTTTCCGTTGACGCGCCTAAAGTAGAACGCTAACATTTAGCGCGTCTTTACACTATGTTTGCATAACGCTAATGACGTTACGTCAAAATATATGCACGACCGTGCAATACCATATTTACGGAGTCGCAAAATCGGCACGGGTGTGTGATAAATCTAAATATGAAAATAAATATAGTTTATGTACAAGCATTCTTAAGTAAGTCTTCTTCTATACTTTTGATAAAATTGTGCACTTCTTGAAAAAGTCTTATATTGTCTGCTTCTGCAAGTCCATCAATACCGTGTAATAATTTCTTACTACTGAGAGGATGAAATGGCCTGGTATTTAAAAAAGTATACGTCTTTGCATATTGTATAATTTACATCGGCAAAAATAGTGCTCCACATTTTCGATGTCTGCGTTGCATTGACATAATGGACTTGAAACTAACTGTTTATAAAAAGATCATTATTTAAGTTGCTACAGTTTAATAAGGGCAAGTTGTTCGGATAGTTTTGCATCTCCTCATTTTACTTGTTTTACGAAACACTACGTACTGTACTCATCTCACACAGTTCGGTATTACCCCATTATCAGTTGCCGCATATTTTCACAATATCATAGTCTTTTAAAATACCACTATAGTATGTACTAATCCTACATTCACCATAATTAAACTTCCGGGTAAGTCGGCATGGTTGCACGCTCAACAACACTTTTGACTTTATATGTTGGAAAAAGTCCTTCTTTATTAGTTATAACATTGATTCCCTTTGAATAACCATTCCAGTGATTACCTGCGATTTTTATCATATCTCCGATTTCAAATGATATTTCATTATAATTTCTTCTCGTATGTTTTATAACAGCTTTCCAATGATGTGGATTTTGCCCGAAAAAATGGTACGAATCGTTAAGAGAGCGAAACCAACCGGAAGCGTCGCCATAACGAGGCTGCATTCTTTCGTAGGCGGATCTGCATACCTAAAAATAGAATTAAATTTTATTTTCTATCAGGCCTGAAGTAGCGCTGATAGAAATATTTGATTTATTTTGAAATAAATTCAGTCCAGGAGAAAACCTAATTAACACATCTTTTTGTATAATAAAAAGCACTTTCTTGTGAAAGCAGTACCAACATTTATGATGTCTTACAAAATTTTCTCAACATAATTAAGCGCTTACACGTTGTTAATATTTCAGATATGCACAAAACACAACTATATTAGACAAAGTTCAGTTTCTATGTTCAACCCAATACTTTGTTGAATGGCATCAAAGCCAATCAATAAGACAATATTTACTCTACAATATACATGTATAGCGTAAACTGATGTGTCTTAGTCACAGGAACTTGAAATTTAATCAATACATCACAAAATATACGTATATTAGTGATATAATCCTTATCTCTATATAAAAAACTTTATATAGAGATAAGGGCTATATCATTAATATATGTATATTTTGTAATGTATTGATTAAATTTCAAGTTCCTGTGCTTTTGTACAGAAATAAATAAATTTAGATACAGCTCTAACTCTGCACATTAATAATGGTTAAAATTTTTTTTTCATAATGCGCATGTGCAAGAAAGTGAATCAAAACATCCGGCAAAAGTATAGGACAATCGTAATAGTAATGTAAAAATGTCTTTTGACATACCTGTGAGGAGAAGGTACAGACCAAATAGTTGCACATTGATAGCAACTGTATATCAAGCAATATCCCGTGCAATGACGTGTTAGTATATCTGTTATTTACTCGAGCAGACATGGATATATCATTATCACTTATAAACTTGTATTTTGGATATCTAAAATTACAAAAAGAACTGTAAAAGCAAAATATTTCAAGGGATATTTGGTGTCGAAAAAGGTGAAACCCCATACCAGGGTCTTTCTATTTGAAAGACCGTGCTAAAACGGAATGCTAGTGTCTTTTTTCACATTAGCGCGAATTTCAACCGTCGAAAAAGTTGTAAATGTGAATAACAAAATCTAATATTTGAAAGGGTGAAAATAAAATGTCGGCGATTTGCAAGGGTGTTTAAAATTCTAATTTTATTTTATGCTTACAAAATTTAATGTTAATATATGAAGCACTAACAGGGAAGTTAGAAAGTAGCATTTCACGATAGGATTGGAATGGAACTTCCCAATGTGTTACTACTAGCATGTACAGTTGCAGGCAAAGCAAATGATTTCAAACTCAAAACTTCCTGATAAAGTTCTTTTTATATTGTTATAGTTTAGGGAAAATACAAATCAAACAAAACCTCTAAAAACATGTACTAGTAACGCGGAAAAATTACTATCTTGTTATTTTCATTAGTTTATACATAAACATTTAATTAAGAGAGAGTCTATTTTTACAGTCAAGACAGACTCACCCTTTTGACAATTAAAAAGTAACTCACTTTCGGATAGCTTCGGATAGTATCGTAGGATCGTCCGTAGCAAGGAATATTTTACGTTGTACATTCGGCTGACTTCTCTCGTAAACGTCATACCACTCTTGCACGTGTTTCATGTACTCGTCAAGGTCATGGAACTCCGCCTCGTGTCTCGATATCTTGTCTGTTCTCCTTATTTGAACTCTTCAAGAAATCATAACATAATCGTGAGTACTGTGTACAGAGTCGGCCATCTTCAACACTTTCCGTATATACATAAGGTCTCAACCCGGTACGGAATTAGACCTCTAGAAAGAAATTCTTTAAAATTTTAAAGTGGCCCAATTTTAGTCATCTCTAGTTAGATTGATCATAATTAAAGGGTATTTATTGCATATGTGTAGTTTTAGTGTGTTAAATGATGACTCTAAAAGTTGTTTTTTGTGTATTCTCCAGCGGAGATTTGTTAGCAGAAGGATTAAATATGTACTACCCACCAGCAGTGAAGAGTTTTTACAGTGGTGAATTTAAACAGAGTTACAACAGAATGAAGATTTCTGAAAAAAATAGGTGGCTAACTTATTATATTTTGGGCCTCATTCGACTCAGATAGTGTTATTGTTTAAAGTTGAAGACAGTATATAATTCATCAAGAACAGTGGAATCCAGAATTAAACCTCAAATGTGACTGATTTACTATAGAACGAAGAATACGAAAATTCACTGGGCCGAGTCCATAAATAAAGCTTTCAAAGGAAATTGTTTTTATTGCTCCTTGTGAGACAGACGCTTATTCCATATGAACATTTGTGAAATTCTTTACATGGACTTTTTAACCGTCCGGTTGGCTCAATAGGTAGAGCGTTGGACGTTCGATTTCCGGACGGTGAAAGTCACTTTCGTAGTGATTGATCATGTTTTTTTTTTGACAGTCATTTGCACAATACCCTTGCACTGGCATGTACAGAAGTTATCAGTTCCTTGCAAAATAAAGATAACAAGCACTAGTAACCTGCCCGATAGCCTACCCAGGAACGATGCGGTGGCTTAAACTGTACCAAGTGGCTTACTTTCGTGATTCGGAACCACAATCATAGATTTTTAGAGATATCCCGGTATAAACAAAACGTTTTCCTTATCAGAATTTTAAAACTTACCAACGTTTTATTTCGAGTTTCTTAATACTTTATGAACAGATCTGGTCTAAATCCATTGCAATGAAAGAATAGTAATGTTTATAAAGTTCTTTGGTTAACGTGTACCTGTATTGTGTGGAATATGTTCATTGTTTTGCCATGAACAAAATGAAAATATTAATAATTTTAGAATTCGTTAACTGATGAAGTAATCTAAATACAATTAATGGGTGGCATAGATTTTATGTTACCGGTACGGATTTTATGTAACCAGTAAGGATCTTACTGTAACCGGTACGGATTTTAGGTAACTCTTGTCAGGACTATTCTCCCCTTCTGACCACAGCAGTTACCTCCCCTCGTCATTCAAGGTTTAAGAAGTACACCGCTTACTTGAGAGACCGGTGTGTATACAATGGAAGCAAAGGCGCCATAATTTACCATACATATAAAGTAATTTTTACCCGACAATTGGCTTTGAGAACCCCAAAGCTCGTTTCCGCTCTTCTAGGTACTTGTTAAGTTTCTGGTTAGGTCTCATCAGGTATTGTACAAACTGGCCTATCCACCATGCGGCCGGTTCGCCATGGAAACGCTCAATACTGCCGGCAAGGTCTTCCGGAAGTGCGAATGGAAGGAAATCAGGACGCGGGGAGAGGCGGTCTATAAATGGTAGCTTTATAACACTTCTAGTGTCCGGATGACCTAGCAACATGGGTAAAACAAAGATAAACTGATTAAAATAATCTTTCTTCATAAATTTTTACTGTGAAAAAAAATATGTACAGATCTAATATTATATATTTCAAGGGAATGGAAAAGTGTAGGTAATTCACGAACTATTTCTTTTGTTATCTACGCCTAACAATAAAATTGAAGACTTTGCATACTCATATAGAATATAAACACTTCTTCATTTTTTTTCCCGTAAAGAAAATAAAGTACAATAAATGTAAAGAGAAAATAATTACTGTCATACCATGCCAGGGTAATGGGCGCTGATTTGTTGTGGTGCAGTTATTACTGAGCGGCAAAAACACTGACTCCCAGCCTTCTTCTGGCGCATAGTGCCAGTTCTTGGAATCTAAGATAAGTGTTCGCTGTGTACCATAAGCCATAATTAGGCAGTATGTCAAATGATTCAATTGGCATCCAAACCCACATATCTTATCCATCTTACAGACAAGTTTCCGTGCTTTGGAGCAGTCTTTCGGATGCTGTGTTTAATGTTTAAGAGTTATTCAATTTAAATTTCTTTTCAAAATATAAAATCATATAGATCTATAAATAGTAAATGATAATTTCATAAACATAGCTATACGAAATGTTTCAAGGATAATTTAATGTCTATACAGAAACATCAAGGGATTTGACGGAATGGGTGATACACTGAAAATAAATGAATTGAACCAACGAACGAACGAACGAACGAACGAAGGAAACGAAGGAAGGAAGGAACGAACAAATGAATCAATGAATGAATGAACGAACGAACGAACGAACGAACGAACGAACGAACGAACGAATGAATGAATGAATAAATGAATGTATGAATGAATGAACTAAATAACTAACAAAAGAACGAAAAGAAGAGAAACGAAAAGAAACGAAACGAACGAACGAACAAACGAATGAATGAATAAATGAATTAATAAGTTATTTGTTGTTTTATTTTGAAAATTATACATGGTTGTGTACAATACTGATTCTATTGGACGATTACACAGCTACAAAACATATATCAGAATCGGGTTTTACCTATTAAACTAAACCATGTGTAATGACCTCTTTGTCTTACATTGAAAATCATTCGTTTTTGTGTGTCATATTCAGAAATATGTTACTTCGAGTACAATATGGATTTGATACTTTTGGACTCTGAAAATGAAATCAAGGGAAAGTGTTTAATATAGATTTGATATGGAATTTTAAGAATCGGAAAATGGAACAAGGCTTCGAGAGGGAGAACAATATGCATTTTGGTACGTTATTTTCGACTAGGGAAATACAAACAGTCAAGTCTAATTTGATATGATTTGGGCCCAATAATGAGTAACATTGTAAAATCATATGGAGCAAATGTTGGAAGTTCATTGGTTACATTTTTTGAGGTGTGAAATAAAATTGAATATATCAAATGACAACTCATGTAAGATTCTTCATTTACCGGTAAAAGGTAAAGAATGGCTATATTACCTGCAGAAATAATAATCGTTTCTGCACGAGAATTCCGAGCATCCGTGATTGAAAGGTACGCCAAGCTTCAACATTGTCAGCTGTGTTTCCAAATTTCAATAAGTCATTCTTCAACTTTCTAAAAGTATCAAAAAGGAAATAGTACTAACGAAGACAATCGTGGCTTTCCTCTAGACCATTGTAGACAGAACAAAAACTGTGACCAAGTTAAACTTGTTAGTTCTATGAAACGGACCTTAAATGACGCCAGTACTGGTTAGCTCCTTAAAATGGAGCTAATGACGCCATGTCCGATTACAAATGGATAAGAAATAACTCACATGTTGTAACCATAGCTATTATGTAGAACAATGTCGACTGCATTTGCAAACTTTTCGTTCTTTGACTTAGTTTTTAATTTATTCAACTCTGTCTGCAGATACATCCACAGGTCACCTAATACGAAGCTTATATCTCGTCTGGTGTCCTCGTGCTCAAATGATGGGCCATTTAAAGCGTCTGCTCGCATGTGATCAGACACTGCAAGCAAAGAAATTGAATTACATTGAAGGTTTGTAATATACAAATGTACATATATGATTAATTAAGACAACGTAAAAACGTTTTTTTTTTTTTAAATAAATGATACACGGTACCGCTTAGGAATAATGGCGATATTGCGAACTATCATAAAACTCGGAGAACTCTTATAAATTTCTTTACTTTAAATACCTGACACTGCAAACCACTAGTAAGCCACTGGTATTGGTTTATGTATGAATTCAACAAGATATCGTAATATTTCTGTATCAAATGTTTTGTACTGTACTTTTTGTTTGTTTTTGTTACTCTAGATAAATCTTATATTGATGACGCCAAACTATTTGACAGCTACGTCACGCTATACTAATCAGGAGAAGTGGGGAGTTCGGATTGCCATCACTGCAACCCTTTGGATCAAACGGCTTGTTTTTAGACATGCTTGTGAATGAAGCTTTAGCTATCACTAATTATATTTTCAAAAACAAGAATCATTCTGTTTAAAGAATCACCGGCACTAGTTTTCTTTATGATTTTATAATTGAGGGAAAAGAATGGAATTGTTTTCTGAGACACCAGGAAAATGTGACTGTATGACTGTATGACATAGCCCTTATTAAGTCAACCACCTTTGTAATAAAGTATGCTTGCGATGAGAAGGTTTTCTCCCCTTTCCACTTAGAATGTCCAAAGTATGATTCTAGGAAAATTCCAGCAGTGCATGGTATCACAGCAGTATCTTATATGAATTTGTTTGACTTTTTAAAGATTAACAAAACGTTTCCGTTAACTAGTAAAAGGGCCATTTTTACATCGACTTCTTGCAAGAAATCTATGATAATAAAGGGGCAGTACACCTCCTGACATGACAACAAAATAAGGAAACATGAAGTTGTGATTTTACTGAAAACATTACCTTTTCGTTGACCAGTAAAATGATCTTTCTGATTATTCTTCAATTTGTTGATCTTATTTAATATACTGTCAAGTTTTTCTCTAAGAAATGACGCTTCTGTATCGATGCTGATGTTTGACGTAGCTGCATGGCTGGTTGTTCTGAAACTGTTCGGAAGACATTTTGTATTAATTAACCCTGGTACAGGTTGATATTTGAGCCGCGTCCTGACAAAACCAACATAGTGGGTTTGCGACCAGCATGGATCCAGACCAGCCTGCGCCTCCGTGCAGTCTGATCAGGATCCAAGCTGTTCGCAATCAGTTTCTCTACTTGTTATAGGGTTTGTAAGCGAACAGTATGGATCCTGATCAGACTGCGTTGAGGCGCAGGCTGGTCTAGATCCATGCTGGTCGCAAACCCATTATGTTGGTTTTGTCGTGACGCGGCTCAATTATGTTCTTGCTGTAAATCATCAGAATACAACTTTACCAGTCTTCAATTCATTGCAGTATGATTAGACTTTTATCTGGTCACTGATCGTTCTTTTATTTCATGACAGTTAACAACTCTTCCTGATTCTATGAATGGACATTTCAAAAGAAAAATCAGGACATGACAATTACACAATATTAGCGTTCGGCATTCTTTCCTGATGCGTGCCATAGACCTTTCTATCTATAAATTCCATCTGCAACTTGCAAACGCTTAACTCTGAATCAACACTGCTTAAAATTAAATAAATAAACCGAACAAAATAATAGTAAAAATGTAATGAGATGTCCGAAGTTTTACGGTAGCAGCCAACAATTCAGCTTGACCGGATAATCTCGTATCCTATGGCTTTTAACTGCCCTTTTAGTGCTTTTTTGCTGAATGTTAAAGTATGCTTTACAAACCAATATCCAATCAATCACACCAAATTTTTTTTATTTATTTATTTATCTATCTATTTTCTATATTTTTGGGGTCGAGGTGGGTGGCTAGGGGTACTTTATCTTCTTTTTGTCGGGTGGAGGAGGGGCCCGTTTGATGTGATGTCGGAGGGGTTACCAGTTGTTGCTGTTCTAGCTGTTACATTATCTGTATAGAAAAACCCACTATGGCGTCCTAGTATACAATATTTCCCTAATATAAATTATCTCTTTAAAAAATATAATTTAATAAAATTGATAAAAAAGTCTTACCTTAAGATGAATTCCTGGAATTTCGCATTTTCATTTTTAAGATTTTTTAATCTTTTGAAGGCATGCTGAATCCGGTCCTCTACACTTTGGTAATGAACTATCATAACGAAAACATACAATATTCCTATAAGTGGTAACAATGTTAATATCTGAAACAAGTTCCTGTTGTATTTACCCAGTCTAGCCATTGTAATGTATCTTTATTGCAATTATTCACACACGGACGGACACGCTATATAACTAATTATTATTATTTGCTCATGATATTTTTAATTGCATTAACTTTCATGATAAATTGTACATTATTGATACAAACTATCTGATTTAAATGTGTTGGCAAGATACAACAGCTGTTTGGAGGGAAACATATTAACTCCACATCTGTATCTGTTTATTATCGATTAAGAATTACTTTTTAATAATTGGAAATTATTGTACAAAAATGTATATTGATATATCAAGGGAAGTGATACGAACAAAGGAATGAACGAATCGCAAAATTGGAAAACAACAAAACAAAGATAATAACAACAACAAAAAATATAAACTGCAACATCAACAACAACAAAAACCAACACGACCGCCACCAACATCACCACCACCAACAACAGCATTACAACAACAACCACAGCACCAAAAAAACCCCAACAAAACAAACAACAACACATATTTGGCCACCCCACGAAAGACCGTCGGGGACATTCAAGTGAGGAATACTGCTGTGCTTAACGATCTTCTAGGATAGAATATACATTATCTGTGACTTAATGAACGAAGGACAGGGAACAAAAATAACCTCAAATGAAGAGCAGCCAAACTTATTACCCATAAATTTGACGAACTCCACAAAAGCTTTCAAAATGTATAGCCGAAATGTTCACTTTGCGAAGAGCTCGCTATTGAACTTGATTTAGCAACTTTTATTTTGGATTAAGTTAGTCCATACGTGCGTTTTTTAAAAATAAATTCTTCCAACCTATGTGTCTGTCTAAAGCAAAGTTCCTATCAAGAGTATGGAATGCCATTTTGTAAAATCTTATTAGAACTTATATCTTCATTAAGTATGATTTTCTTACTCCAAAATCAAAAGAAAGTAAAAGAAAACCTTATTAACCTAATTAGGGGAATTCGGATATTGTTACTCCAAATTAGGAGAAATGAAAGATCCTAATTAGACATTTGTTATACTGAACAAGGAGTTTAAAGTCGCATTGGGAGGTATTATAAACTTTGTAGAATTTTTAATTCCTAGTTAAAAAATGAAAAAAAAAGTATGATTTTAAAAAGATCATACATAATTTGGTCTGAAAATTTTGAGTTTACAGTTTTTCTTCTGCTTTTTTTATTTTATGTACATGGTTGAAGTCTTCCATTTCTGCAAAACATGAAGTTTCAAAAACGTTTTTATATGCATTAAATTTGGGAGATATGTTTCACACTTATACAAAATATTTACCCCAAGGCATCTTTGCTACAATGCGCATGAATTTTTGTACACGACTTACCCTACTTGTAATAGAAAATGTTACATAATGGACTGCAAGAAAAGATAGATTAAACTTGAGTAGCCGACAGTGTTTACACTGGTAAGACTGAACATATTAGCCTCCTTAAAGACACAATATTCCACAGAATTGATTAAATAATAACTCCTTTAGAAGTTTTAAATAATTGTCTTAGGGCATGTTAGATCCATGTTACCTGAAGAAAATAGCGGCAAATGTAAAATAATACGCCATGAAAGTAGCAAAATGTAAACAAAGTAGTATTTTGAGTCCCATGTGATTCCCCCCCCCCCCCAAAAAAAAACAATAGAAGGAGACAGTTCAGATAATTGGCCAATGAGGAATTTGTTTGAAACTATAAAAGAATACAAAAAAAAAATAAATAAAAAGATTTTGAGAAATTAAAACGGATGTAATTCTGAGGCATAATGGGCCTTTAACCTACTGAATTTATGAAACAGGCTTTTCAGGCTCCAATTATTGGAACTGTTTCCACCTGGATATATCAAGACAGGTAATCAACAGCACTCGTATAGACCCTGACCGGACTAAACGGGTGTTCAGGTAAGGTTAGCTCCTTACTGGTTAATTCATTTTGGATCCAGCCTGGCAAAGTTGCAGTGTTGTTTAAAGTTATCATATTTACACAATTACGTTTAATCAAGCGCGTCGGACTAGTTATCTAAGGATTGTTGGCTATGTGGGTTCAAGTCCTGTCAGGGGCAAGTCATGGTTTCCTTGAGCAAGAAACTTTAAAGTATCTACAACATGTTCGTGAAGTTGGCAGCCTAGCTGCCTAGCGGCCTGAAGTTGGCAGCCTTGCAGTCCGAAGTTGGCAGCCTAGCAGCCTGGCAGCCTGGCAGCCTTGCAGCCTGAAGTTGGCAACCAACTTCACGAACATATCTACAACGTATTATCCGGTTTTTGGTTAAAATGTGTTTGTTCTTATATTCTAAGCTACTACGAAATTAAATTTCTATAAAATTACTAATATATACATTCTACAAAAATGTACCTGTATGTCTATATCACTGTAGCATACGCTATTAAGGTTTTGTTTGTAATATTTGTTCAAGACGGACATCAATGCGACAGGTGTATTTTATATTTTATTGACTAATGACATACAATGTATACATATTTGTACAAAATAATAAATACAGAAGATATGATATAAATATTACAATGTCATGGAAATGTTATAATGATAATAGTCATTTGAATATGGAGAATCTTCTTAAGTCTATCGTTCAACAATTTATGATTGAAAATAATTTAATTGATTTAGTTAATGTGAATTCATTGATTTGATTTAAACATATTTTATTGCCAAAAATAAGACATATACATACATGTAGACAGTTACAATACAATGACATGACATGTTTGGCAAAAGGGTTGACCCACAAGTTCTCTCAACATTAGCAACGGGTCTTCCCTGATGCAATAAATTACAATAACATATTTACAAGAATGACTATCAGTTAGATAGAAGTAACAAAACTCACACATTTATAGTACTTGGCTTTAAAAATGATTTTAGGTAAGAAAGAACAATAAAAATGATTGGGTGTACATGTTCTCTAGCTTAAACAGTATTGAACGGTGTTAACTGATTTTTGTATATTTGCGTTACAATGACTTAAAAACATGTACATTTGCCAAATATAACAAAACAAACAGAATGCGCAAAAAGATTTTGAGAAAATGAAATGTAGAAGGAAAAAAAGAAACAAGAAGAAGAAAGGAAAGAATCTTGTCTGTTGTTTTGCAAAAATGAAAGAAATACATGAATATTTATTGGGATTGTGCTGGTTTGATTTCAAAATCAAAAGCGTTTGCTTACTTTTATGAAATGCTGAACAGTCAAAAATATTTTATTATTATTTTCTAAAGACAACTCTTTGTTACCAACTAAAAGTAATTGGACATTTAAAGGCTGAAATTGTCTTAATTCGTTAAAAAGATCAATTCTCTCATTTCGATATTTCGGACAAGTAAACAAAAAATGGTTAACATCTTCTATCTCATAACCGCACGAACAATTTGCATCCTGTGACAAATGATTGCAGAATAAGTGGAAATTTAAGTTACTGCATGCATTTCTCAGTCTGCAGTGTAAAACTGAGAGTTTTCTTTCACCTGTAAGGTACTATTTTGGAGTGTCTGTAGATCAAAATGTTGATTTCTTTAATAGAGATTTAAAATGTGACAGAGTTTCTACAGATCTTGTTTCAGGTTGCAAGTTGTTCCATAGCATTACCGACGAAGGCACAAAATAAGAAGAAAATATATGAGTCCGTCTGTTTAAAGTTGCAAAGTCTTCTGAGTTTCCAAGATTGTATGGTGTTGTATTATGAACTCTTTCTGGAAAAATATTACTTAAATAATCAGGAACGTCTCCATTATGAATTCTATATGTTTAAATAAGGTTTTGGTACGTTCTTCTATCAGATAGTGAGAGCCAATTAATTTCTTTATATAAATTTTGGAGAGAAACTGAATGGGTTCATTCTAAGCATAAGCAACAAATGGCATACATTCCAATTTAACAAAGAACTTGTTACAGAAAAATGTCCTTAAAGAAAAGTGGTAAAGATTAACAGTTCGAGTTACAATATACACATGTAGTTAAAAATTTAATTAGATGGTAATATTTATAAAGCCATATCGACGCTTGGTCGCAATATCAATGCACTTAGCAAGTCCTATTAATTCATTTCATTAGTTTCATGTCAATCTGTCACTCTAAACCTGTATATAAATTTAAAATATTCTTGTTACTGGAGAAAGGAATAGTATCTTCAGTCAATGGACAGTAAGTTCACAGTGATGTAATTGTCCTTATTTACGTAATATCAATTTACGGACTAAATGTCTAATCTACTTGTTGTAATCAGCAAATTTTACAAATCTGTCATCACACCAGCACTCTCTCATTACTACCGCCCGTATGACGGTATGTGAACCAGGAAGGCTGGTTATCTATATGTGTTTTTCTTTCGTGCACTAATTTGTACTACTTTAAAGATAACATTTAGCATTTTATATTTTATCGGCCAAATAAACCCGCCCACTTAGTACATTAGTATTCATTTTTTTAAAAGAGGGTTTAAACACGGACGCACGAAAATGACACCAATATTTGTAGTGTTTTCCCTATGGCGGGAAAAAATGATATAAATTCGAAACTACGGGAACGCCATCATGATTTCGCGATGATGGTTTTAGAGGTTGAAACACTAAGATCCAACATTTTCATATCTGTAGCTTGTTGTGTTTTCGAATTTTCATCTTTCACCCTCGCTTCATTGAAAACAAGACGTTGATCAGTTGTCAAAAAATTTGAACCCAGTCTACACCCTTTACACTTACAAATATCTTGCGTGCACATATCTTTCTGGTGCAGCGGTGTAACACCGCACTTTGGGGTCAAACGCACTTTGGGGTCCGACCCCAAAGTGCGTTACGTACTTTGGGGTCCGACCCCATAGTGCGTTACGCACTTTGGGGTCCAATTTCGACCCCAAAGTGCGTTAAACAGGTACATATGCATTTTTTAACATCAGGCAAACGACCGCACTTTGGGGTCATAGAAAATTAAAGTTCATTATGTTTTAAATAATATATTGTAGTCAAAGCCAATGGTAAACAAAAAAATCAAGGCATTAAATAGACATTAAATAGCCCTGAATTATAGTAGAATCAATAGGGATTTAAATGATCTTGATTAGTAAGCGAAGAACTTTCACCAAATAAATCACCAAATAAAGAATTTGTATCAATTATTAAGCTTAAAATATTTTTCTCAAATTTTCCATTTATTTTAAAAGAATTGTACACCTTTCATTAACTCCATTGGTTTTAGCTAAATGCATTATTTTCCCGTTTTTTTATTTACACATTTTTAAGAAATACAATAGTCTTAGCATAGACAAAGGTATAAATTCTGGGAAATCTTAGTAAGACATTTCAGTAAAAAATGTGCCTGATAATATGTTGAAAGGGCCATTTATTTAGCTAAATGTGACATATAAGAAACTTGACTAGGTGTAGATGCGGCTTTAAGTAGTAGTCCGTACAGGCAGTACCAAAAATATCAACTATTTAAGTAGTCGCACATTAAGAGCGGAGCTTCAGAATAATGTAAAATTCTCTTTAGGGGTATAGAGGGGATTGTGGGGTATTGATCCCCCGAGGGTTAAAAATAACGTTTTAAAGGCACATTATGCTTTTTTGTTTTTCTTAAAAAAATTTTTTATTTTGGTGTTCTTCTATATTATCCAAAAATACACATTGGCCAATTACCTGAACCATCTTTTTCATCTGTTGCTTATAGTATACAGTTTATAGTTTACAGTTATAGTGAATTAGTATATTATATGGAAGTCAAATACTACAATGTTTTGACTTCTTTTATGACGAATAATATCACAGTTATCGCTACTTTATTCAGATAACAAGCATCTTACATTTCTCAGATACCATTATTTTAACATTATAAAATTCATGTTTGCTCTTTCTTAAGAACTATGTAGGATTTCCCATAAAAAAGCCTCTGGCGAACGGTTGTTATGGAGCTTACAAAAACCCTTAAGTTTGTTGATGAGCTTAATAATGTTTTGTAAAAATCACTATTTATAGTCCGATCGAAAAAAAAAATTCATCAGAACATTGCAATAGAGTATATTTATAGTTCTTTGGAAAAAGACATTAACTGCATTTTTTCATTCCCAACATATTTAAAATGGGGCTCAATATGGCACCAAAAGTTATCAAATAAATGACCGACAGAACGGGATACTTTTTGCAGCATCTTTTTATTCTAGGAATACACAATTTCTGTACTAGAGTATTTTGAACGGTGGCATGAAAGTGACATTTGTATTTCTTTTATACTTTTTTTTTTGTTTTTCGTACATATTTTTGTTTGTTTGTCGTAGATATTTATTTACATGTAGTTTTGAATACATACTTTTTTTTAGTTTTGCATACATATTCTTTTTTTTTTTTTAGTTTGCAAACATATTTTATTTTAGTTTTGCATACATTTTCTTTTTTAGTTTGCATACATATTTTATTTTAGTTTTTTTTGTATATTACTTTATTTTTGTTATTTTGTACATATTTTTACATGACGCCATTTGCAAAGTAGAGGTTTGGATAATTACACCATTTGTTAAACACCATTTTCAAACACTTCGCCATCTGTAAATTACAGTACCCCATTTGCAAATGCCATTTGCAAATGCCATTTGCAAATACTAACATTTTCATTTTTAGTATCCGCGGTAACCCAAAGAAAGGTTCTGCATATGGTCTCGTTGTGGTTAACATTTGTCACAAGGTGCCTTAAAATCCTTCATGGGGTTTCGGAGATAAGGAGCGGACATGAAACCAAGTCTTTATCATTTGACCTGTAGCTGTGACCCCGACCTTGAGCCGGCACACCCGGCATAAAGTTCTGTACATTATCTGGATGTGCTAAGGAATTGACCTAAATTTCATAATTCTCAATTCTCAGGGGGTGGGGTTGAGTGGTGCATATTCATGGAATAATAACTGATCACCAATCAACAGCCCTTTCCAAATAGACACTAATATAACAGTATATAATAATAAAAACAATAATTAAATAAAATACATATAATATAAAATCAAAGTGCTGCAGCACTGAATGCGACGGACATGCAACCGGAGAGACATTGAGGCTTCTTTTAGAAAAAACAAAACAAAAACAAAACACAAAATATATTACAGAGAAAATTTGTTCCATACAAGTTCCATACGAGATTTGTAGAGCAATATATTTTGTGTCCCAAACTGATATAATTCAGATTTTCTACTTTCAATTTAAGCACTTAAATACAGAATGAAATGTATGCTCAAACTTGTAATTCAGTGTCCTTATCGATTTATTCCAAGAAATGATATGTAAATAGAAAAAAAACTGTCAACGAAATATTTCTAAAATAAAACCATGCAAATAAACTTCAAGCATTATACATTTTACATTTGAGAATGCTATTTAGAATTGCTTCGTGTTATATCATAGTGGGCATATAGACAATAAAATATAAGTTATTTGTATTTTTATTTCTCTTGGATATGTCTCATTAAAAAAAAATTGGTTAAAATCATCAGCAATTAACAGTGTATTTTTTAGATTTTTTTCTTATATACAAGGTAAAGATGTAGAGGTCAGAGCACATCGTTATTATTTTAATTTAAGTACTACATGCAGTGTTTAGTTGTCCTTTTCAAATTTCACACTTAATTCCATTTTCAACTTGTTTGCTTCTTACAATTGTATAGAATTTCTAAAAGTATTACATGTAATCCGCTGGTTTATTACATGTATAATGTATACTCCCTAATCGCCTGTCCAGAAATCAGAACAGGTGAAGCAGAATCTATTTTTAGAATAGCGAAGGTTAACTCATATCATGACCTAGAAAATTATGTAAACAAACCACAAGAATCGGAAGTAGAACTGATATTATAACTTCCTTACCATGAAAGACTACATGGCGGTAAAGTGTTGAAAACTCTTCTTACATGCATTTTCAATAATAAATATTTATACTAACCATTGTACTGTATCTAATATATTAATAACTGCTGAATATTCAGCTAAACTCGCGGTATGAGTCACTAAAATAGTTCTTCTTTTATTAATGCGCAAGTTATCCTAGAGTCACGAAAAACTTTTGATTTGTTAATAATAATGTTTTGTATAATGTAGAAATATTTATTTCCTACTAATAATGTCTTGGAACTCAGAGGTTACACCTTTATTGTTGTATAATTTGCTGTCCTACTTTTTCGACAGCGGTAAATCGTTTTGGCAGTAATTTGCATATTGTGCAATAATACTACGGGACTACAACGTTTTTATCAATAATATACGTTCATATTTTAACTTGGATAACTTAATTTGAAATTGAAAAGGCTAAATATGGAAGATTTTAAGATATCCAGACAAAGTATGGGAGTTTTGAAAGATCAAATTCATGTACTATTTCTTGGGCTGTTAATCGGTTTAGGACACATTGCGCGAGTGTAGCCAACGAATTCCCATGTGTAGATGACTTAGCTCTGAACGCGCCTGAGGGCGCGTCCGTCGCAAAAATGGGCCGAAAAGGGTCGGTTGAACCAGACTTGCCCGGCCGAAAACGACTGGGCCGATTCCAAAAATGGGCCAAAATGTGACCTAACCACTCTGCTAGTTTTATACTCAACTATGGGATGTTATGAGATTTAAAGGCTGTTTTGATTGGCTCAAATATGTATGAAAAACAAAAATAACATATGTACGAAAAACAAAAATAAAATATGAATGCAAAACTGAAAAAATATGTATGCAAAACTAAAATAAAATATGTATACAAAACTAAAAACAAAAAAATGCAAATGTCACTTTTATGCAACCGTAATTTTGTTATATGAACACGATTTTTAGATATTTCAAGTGGTAAAATTAATGAAACTTTTATCACTTAAGCATCATACAGTATTGACCGCCATCTTGAACTCCAACTCAAATATTCCAATGTCGCAGATAGAAAATAAGTCAGTACACAGTATTTAAGCAGAACTCAGATGACACCTTTAGACCTCTTGAACCCAAAGTGCGTTGATATGTAGCATATTAACGCACTTTGGGGTCAATTTCTCGATTTTGATCCCAAAGTGCGTTTGACCCCAAAGTGCGGTGCGAAGTTTAACGTACTTTGGGGTCGGACCCCAAAGTGCGTTTGACCCCAAAGTGCGGTGTTACACAGCGGCCTTTTACGGTTTCTTGACCGAATGAACTTTAACTTTGCAGACAAAACTCTTCCTGTTGTAGAAACGCACGTATTTCAACGTTCAGAATTTAGCTCAGTCTATTAAGCCAGTCTTAAACATTTAATTTATATATAACACATTGAAGATAAAGGTATATTGAGAGATGCACTTTACTCAACCTACTTATTGATATGTTTGGTTAGAGACACTTAAACTTTCAGAAATAAGTGCAGTTCTTTTTAATTAGAAAAGGGCAAATATATGTTTATATCATATAAGTAAAATAGAGCTGAATGTGTAATTATATGTCGTAAAAAGCATCCAAGTATTTAAACTTCCATGCAAATAATTATCACAATAACTGTTCTAAATTCTTTTCCAAAATGAAAGCGAAATAAATAAGACGATTCAAGTATTTACTCTTCGGAAACCGTACCAGAACACTACAAAATAAGAAGTTTTTGAGAATTGAAAATAATAACAGTTTTGATGCATGATGGGCCTTTTAAGTCTCACTATTAGTTGAAGTGCCATAAGAAGCGAATAAAGAGAGCTATACTTGCTCAAGTTGGACACAGTGTATCTCACTATTAGTTGAAGTGCCATAAGAAGCGAATAAAGAGAGCTATACTTGCTCAAGTTGGACACAGTGTATCTCCCCTTCGAAGGTTAGAATCCTGAATGTTTATTTTAAGATCGGTGGTTACCTCCTCCGATATTAAAGCTTGGAGGTCGACATACGATCCTAGTCGATACACAATCGCAACTTTTCGGCCCTTTCCGTAAGACCTCGAACACAATAGTATGAATACACAGAACAGTATTTCGGTCTAAACAAATAGTAATTTAATGCTAGGAGTATTTCCAATAAAAGTATAAATCCACCTAAAATAAGTCAATTCATAGATACAAAAGCAAACAATACATTATTTATATATTTATTATCATGAGTGTAGAAACTAAAAGTACAAAATGCCAACCTGTTGAAATTAAGTCGGATTTGTTTTAAATTGTACATCAGTGAGAATTTTTTAATACAAAAGTGTTGTCAGACATACTAATATTTTCAATCATTATTGTACCGAAACATACTTTTTTCTCATTTGGATGCCAAATATATACACTGGTAATTATGTACATAACACGTTTTTTTATCATTACAAACTCTGTTTCTATGTACATCTGAAACCACGTGGTAGAACTTCTTTCAACCCGTATTGTTTCCGAGGTTATTATAGATAATAGACGAGAATGTTCCGATTGATCGATACAGAGTTCATGCGCCTTTAAACCTAGCAAAACAAAATAAAAATCGATCTTTTGTGACGCTTTTTTTACTTTTTTGCTAAAAAGTACCTACTTTAACAAATATACAGCATATAAACTTTATACATGCATATCAAGTTCGCTTTGAGAAATGTTTCTCTAAATATCAAATATTGAATTAGATTCAACAAAGTTTTTTTTGGGGAAATGGTGCTAAGTTATAATCGTACAGGAACAGATACAGAACTGAACCGAACAGAACGAACGAGTCAGGAAGTCTTTGGCGGATACTTTGGCTCTGGCTTTGGTCCAAGGGCAACACGTTTTAATAATGATCACAGAAACATGCCAGTCTTCAACAACTCTGAACAATAGACAAAACAAAATAAAAAAGATGTACAACGCACAGGAACTGTCCATAAAACCTCTAAATTATGATAATAAAATAAAAAAATAAAAGTATTCAATATTTTTGTTAATCCAAATGTTTTTTTGTTGACCGAAAGTCATGTTAATAGATTACATTAATATACGCAAGTAATTGATGAACTAAATTATGGTTAATTCAAAAAATGACATTTTTATCTCTGGGAAAAGTAAGGTCAGGAAGTAAACTTCAATGTGAAAAGACCAAGATAGTGACCCCGGAGGTCCCATAGTACATGTTTACTAATGAATACTGTAAAGCTCAATTATTTTGCGTAAAATATTTTTCACCACCATTAGAATTGGTAGTGATAGTAGTAGTATAGTAGAAGTAGTGGTAGAAGTGGCAGTAAAGTGGTTGCGGTAATGGTGGTTGTGGAAGTATTAGTAGCGGTATTTGTAGTAGTGTGGTGGTGGTAGTGGTGGTTGTATTTGTGAAAGTAGTGATTTTGGTGGTGGTGGTAGTGGTAATGGTGACGATGGTGACGATGATAAGTAGAGGTTGTAATAATAATAATAATAATAATAATAATAATAATAATAATAATAATAATGATGATAATAATGATAATAATAATAATAATAATAATAATAATAATAATAATAATAATAATAAGAATAAGAATAATAATAACAATAACAATAACAATAACAATAATAACAATAATAATAAAAACAATAACAACAATAATAATAATCATAATAATCATAATCATAATAATAATCATAATAATAGTTATGACAATGATATTACATTAATATTTATAAAATAGAAATAGGTTACTGGTTTATAAAAAGTTACGATACAAGTTATGCTCTTTCATGAAGTAGTTCATTTCTTTGCTTTTGCCCTTACCCTGCTTGAGGAAACAGATTTTAAACACAGGACCAGTGCAGACCATCCGCACCGTCTGATCATAATCAGCACTTATACCTGGACAGCCAGTTCATAATTTGAAATCGTCCCTAAATGATAAATGGTTTTGTCCAGATTGAAATATAGGCTTGTCCATATACGTTGTAAAGGTCATGACGTAACGTCGGTGTAATTTACAATCATGAATAAAAAACAATGTTATTTATATTTAACGTCCTTATTCTGGTACGAATAATTGTCATCTTTAGTATTTCTCTAATTAACAGCTCAAAATTGTTCTCGGCTCTTTCCGTCAAGCTTCGGATAAAAACTTCGGTTATTATTGATAGCCGAGATTCCGATTGAATTGTTCTCCCGCAAAATTAAAATGTTTACACCATTTTACAATATTAGACTGCATATTTGCGTAACGATATGAAATTATATAAAAGAGGGTTCTTATCTAAGTGAGCTGCACAAGTTTTGGGGCAATCATCGTTTTATGCCACAATAAAATACCGAGACGTGAGTAAATATAATAACTTTTGGTTAATGTTTATTTTTGTCTCTTAAACTTTTTCTTATAAATGAAGCTACGATTTCTAAATAATACAAATAATGTTATATTATACATTTTCAGTTGCATTATTTAACCTTTTTAATAGTAATAAAAACAAATTTTTGCATTGTCAGTGAATTTGTTTTGGATTTTTAGTCACATGCATGTCCACTGTGAGGGCATATGACGACATCCAAGCTTTGTGGAGGAACGCTCCTCTATGCATTTTTTTTTTATATAATTTTGTTTTCTGTTTTATATAATTCTGTTGATTTTTTCTGTTTTACACGCTATTTTGTTGTGCTGTTGCAAGAACTACTGTACATGGGACTTCAAGTCAGTCACTTTGAAAACGGAAATAAGTTTTTGTTCAGTACCAAGCATATTGAAAAGAATATTACATTATATAAGTGACACACACATGAATACGACATTTATGCGATTTTATTGGAGAGGTCATCAGACCTCTCCATAGTGTTCAGACTGATTGCTGGCGGCATCCATTTTTGCGTATCTGATTGTAGTAAATGAATGTCATTTACAGCTTAAAACCATTAGGAGCAGTCTACAAAATTTGTTTTGCGCATGCTCCGTTTCAAAATACGACTTAACTTAAACGAAAAATTGACCTTTTCGAAAACCTAGCTAAACACCGTTTTCCGGTACGTTACGGAACATCGAAGTGAACGAATCGATCGGTACAAAGAAAAATCGGAAAATATTATTTACGTTACTTAGCGCTACGTGGATGTTTCATTCCATTCTTATCTTTTAAATGTATAAATCTTTTACAGTATTGTTTTCTGAAAAGCGTTTTACTATTTCTTGTTCCGATAAATAGTAACAGTAACGATAAATAGTAACAGTGAACATATATAGATACATTAACACCATGCACTATTATATGACCGAGTGAACCGTGTATCGCGTGTACAAAGCTCTTTTGAACTGGTATGACTAAGTAACGCAACGGGGATTTTTTGGCGCAAGTGGCACACATTTGACACAAGTTTGATTTTCTAAAAATATTATGGTTGGAGGCATGCAGCTTTTTATATTCTGTTTATTCCAATCAAATGATATAAAACATTTTTATGTAAATCCTTGACTTAAAATTGTCTGATTAACATACTTTATGGCCGTTTTGGAAAATGTAGAGGAAATGTTTTCATATACTTACCAAAACATAAATCGAACATTTGCTTATTGAATTTTACAAGAAACTTTTATTTTGATACTACTTTTAATATACATATCATTTATTTTAAATTTAGTTTCCTTTGTATATAAAGTATCCCTAATGCGTCAAGGAAAAAATCCATTTCTCCAGCATATAATCTCATGAATCTTTCAAAACATTAAAAAATGAAGTGTAAACAAACTTTCATTATGATACTATATATTCAATTTATATAATAAATTATATTTTGTTAAATAATTGTAATTTATAACCATTCATTGTGTCTTATTTCCAAATATTTTCAAATTAAACAAATCTTCCACAGCAGCAAAAATACCTCTCGCATGCTTTTTTTTAAAGAAGCAAACTTGTATATGATAGCTGAAACTGTGTTTGCGAAGGGAGGCTATGCATAAACAAAAAGAATTGACAACGATTCGCCCCACTGACGATTCGCGTAATAACGACTCGCCTAACCTTTGTGTTGATTCGTTGTATTACCAACACATCACATTGTCTTCTCTCAAATCATCATCGTCAGAAAAGGCATATGGTTGTTTAAAGCAATTAATAATTAAAAAGATTCATGCAAACTTCCATGAACATTTTGAAAATGTGCTTAAAAAATAAAATGATAGAAGGTAAACAAAAAAAATAAGTCAGAATATGCAAAAATATTCCTTACTGCGTTAGTCACGCTGTAGATATATAGTGCTTTACAGTAAAATTAGTCATTAATCGCACATAACTTAACTATGGCTTGAATCTTGAATCTTTTTACTTTTCTTAAAATCTTAATACATTGTTCTAAAGGTTGATTGTCTTAAAAATATTGGCTGATCTGGAGGCATGCACCTTCAACAGACAGTTTACGGCAATGTATAGGTACAATGCATCTTTTCTATTCTATAGCTGCTTTTGATCATATTTAAAGATATCTCCAAAGAGTAAGGGATAAGTATTTACTGTACAAATAATTTATTTTAATTTTCTTCACAGAAACAAGATGTTGTCTCTTCTGCTGCTTGTCTGCGTGACGTCATCACTCGGAGCACCTGTGAACATTTTGAATTCATGGAACGGTGGATTTCAAGGAACGTTCACAGTTCATGCTGACCATGCTGTTCACGGATGGAAGGCTCACCTTACATTTGACAAACCCATTGATAGCCTCGAGGTAAACGGAAAATTACGTAAACATTGCAAAAACCGCGTAAATTCTCAACAAATTTCGGCAATTTTCGCATCTTTTTGTTTCTTAACAAATTTACACAAGCATTCAATTAAATTGTCCGGGGTCAGCCAATTTGATTTAACTTCGAAATAAACAAAATGCAAGCAGTAAGTTTTGTTTCGTGTTTTTGAATGGTTGAAATATGTAGGGTTTTTAACTAAATCAAATAAGACATTGATGATTTGTATGGGTAGTGTTTGCATTGATATTCATGAAAATGATAATTAAATCGATCTACAGAATGTTGGCCGTATAGGAAAGAGGTCCGAGTCCGATCCACACCAAAAATGTCTAAGATTTTAATATGAACTTGACATTTAAGAAATATGGCAATGCAAGTCTTAGTTTTTGACCCAGGCTTATTCTATGGATGTCAGGGTCCGATTGTAAACACTGTAGATAACCTTTATTATGTAAATGTCTTTATATAGTATCTCCGTTTTTCTTGTCCTTATATTGAATTATTATAAGGCAAAATAAAATGTATGCTTGTAGTGCAGTTTTTGAATGTATGGAAGTCCACTGACGCATGTATTACATACTATCACTATGTAATGTTTGTTTGTTTGGTATCGTATTTACAAACGTACGTCGATATCAGCACATATCTGTCACATTACGGTGGTCGGTCCATTTAAACCAGCTTTTCTGGTTAACTAAACAGTTATTGCGAATTTTCCCGCAAGAGACCGACTTCTTATCACTCACGAATTCTGAATCAGCGGCGGGGATAAATTACCATTAGACCCAAGACCGAGATCAATTATCACGGGGCAATTTCGCCTTGTCCGAGAATAGAACATGCATCCACTAGAATATGGAAGACCGATATAGCATTCACCTAATATATGAACTTATTTGATGTTAATTTTTATATATGGAACGCTTTAGTCGGTTACAGTTAAAGGTTTCAAACGACTTGACTTTTGGATGGCCATTTTCATCTTTTACTTTCACGAATAAATTGCTGATTTATACAAAACTATTTTACGAAGCCACACATGGAATTGCAAAGATCTATGCAAAACATTCGTGTCTGGAATACATATAGCATATCCTAAATCTAGATTATTTCTTATCAATCTAGATTATTTCAGTTTCTATTGTTTGAGACATGACTTGGCAAACGCTTTTGTTACAATAATAATTACTATGCTGCTATTTGTTTTAAGATATGGAAAGCCACTGTCGTATCACACAGTCCCACAGAATGGGTCGTGAAAAACATGCCATGGGACGCTGATCTAAAGCCTGGAGAAGACTTAGTGATAGAATTCATTGGTCATATGTCAGGGGATCAAGCACCGCAATCAACTTACGTTATTGAAGGTAGGGGCGGTAACTCTGATGTTATAAGACATTATACAATGTAAAAACGCATTAAAACATTTGAAGTTTGCAGTTGATTAAATTGAAGATTGATGTATCGTGTTAAGTAAGACATGAGGTTCATTAATAGTGTTTATCGTAAAACGCTTTGAAACGCTACGGTTAAACATATTATTCATGATTATTTACGACAAAGATGTAAGTAAAAGTAAAACAAACGCTGCTTTCTTATTAACAGGAGCCGGAGCCGGTTCCAGTTCAGGCACAACTGGCACAGGCGGTACCGGAAGTGGTACCACTGGCTCAGCAACACAGGCACCTAACCAGGCAAATACCCAGCCACCTGCAGCTCATACTGGTAACCCAATAACTCCCGGAAGTTCTTCTACCGGAGGTAAACAAATTTAAACTTTCCTTTATTTTACATCTAAAATAATAATGATGATGATGATGATGTTGTTGTTGATAATGATGATGATGATGATAATTAATAATTAAATAAAAAGAAAAACCTGAATGGCCGAGCAATGCCCTTCAAATGTTGTATCCTATGGACTCAGGCTTTTAGTGTTTGATTGCTTAGGCATATGACGTCACAGTAAAAACAGTGATCCATAAAATCTGAAAATATAGAAAGGACTAACATTTATTATTAAATATATTTAGGATCGGCTATGAAGTACGATTATGGAAAAGCCCTCGGTCTGTCAATTCTGTTCTTCGATGCCCAACGATCCGGTAAACTTCCCGACAACAACCCAATACCGTGGCGCGGTGATTCCGCTGTAAACGATAATGACCAAGGTCATGACCTTAGCGGAGGATGGTACGATGGTAAGTCTGGTCTTAATTTTTATTTGTAAACATTAGTTTAGCATTTTTGGAGCCAATATGCTTACAAATTTACTTACGTAAACCTGGGTGGTGTATTTTAATGTCACGACTTACATTTATTACACCATGCAAACAAAGTAACCGAATGTAGTATCTACTCCCTCACCCCATCTTCCAGGTTATGACTAACGTTTCAACACTTTTGGAGCAAAGTAGGTTCTTAATTGCGACGTAAAAAGTTAGGTACGGTGACTCTTTCCCGTCTACTCTAGATATAAATAAAAATAATAGCAGAACATAAAAAGAGAATAAGTTATAAATAAATGTTCAATGAATTTTGTTAACATTTTTACCATCTGGTGAAACGAATATTCCTTGTCATTTTGTACATGTTTGACTGGTTTCCAGCCTACATTTACTACCCCATAACGTAGTGTAAGGGGAAGAAACTCCTGACTAAGTTCATGTTTTATTAACATTTTCATTCTAACTTGAAAGTGAAGTATGGTCTAACAACCTAGATACCTTTAAGCATTGTTTTAGACTAAACTTATAACTCATGCATACTCATGTAAATATTTTTTTTTCAGCCGGAGACCATGTTAAATTTAACCTTCCAATGGCTTTCTCCACGTGGGTGTTGGAATGGGGCATGCTAAAGTTCAAGGACGGATACCAGGCTGCAGGTCAACTTGACATGGCTTGCGATATGATAAAATGGCCGCTTGAATATTTCCTGAAATGTTGGGTTCCCAGTAAAAACACCTTATATGTTCAGGTAATGTTTTTAATTGTCAATATTCACTAGCGACTATGTCCACGAAAAATTACGTGTGTATGGGACTGATTTTCAGAAGCCATTAATTTCATACATTTATTAAGAATATTCATATTTTACGTTTATAGTTATACCTAAACGGAATGAATATTTTGACAAGTCATCCTTCAGTTGAATGTATGTTTTTTTCCGGATTTTTATTTGATGTAAGAGCAAAATTATTAAAAAAAGTTGGCGTGATATCCAAATATCCAAAGTTCTTTCACGATCAAGTTTGCTAACTAATTATGTTTTTCTTAGCTTCAACATCACATTTACACAGAGCTATTCAGTCAGTTTTGAATGTAATACAATTTCCTAATTCTAGCACATTTTAACACCTTTGTTTTTACTACAAAATAATTAGATCTATATTCAAAATCAAAAGCGATTAGATATTTCAAAAAGTCATAAATGTTTTCAATGTTCAGGTTGGTGACGGAAACAGGGATCATTCTTTCTGGGGTCGACCCGAAAACATGAACATGGCACGTCCAGCGTTCAAAGTAACGCCAAGTTGTAAAGGAAGTGACGTAGCAGGTGACACGGTGTCTGCACTGGCTGCCGGATATCTCGTGTTCAAAGATGTTTGTCAAGGTATTATGAGTCATTGAGTCACCATTCAATGACGTCTGCAAAAAAACGAATTTTACAAGATGTATCTTTTTTATATTTCTTTTAACAATTACATTGTATGACATTTAAAATATTACTTATATTTTACTAGTTTATTAAACCAGTATCAAGTTTATATCGAATATTCTAATCTATTGTTTGTGTGCTTTTTTCATTGGGTCATGGAAACAAATATTACTATGGACCTTGCTCGACCCTGGTCATGATTTGCGCTCTCGATACCAATTGCATTTTCAGTGCTCTCAGTACTTTGATTTTGAAAACATTTCTTTTTTTTAAATTATAGACACGGCCTTTGCATCGAAGCTATTAACTGCAGCTAAGAGTTTGTACACGTTCACAAAAAGCAACCGAGGAATCTACACGCAGTGTGTCAATGCTGCAGCCCAATTCTACAGGTTAAATGACATTTTGCTATCAGTGATCTCCCTGATCAGTAATACATATATTTGTTGTTTTTTTTTTCTAACAAAAATAAGATCTTGTTTTTCTTTAATTGTCAGTCGTTAGAATGACTTTATTGTCAGTTAAAATGACTTAATAACGTAGTAAACAGAAAACAATTATAAGTTTATACAATTTAAAGAATTAAAAAAGGGAAAGGGCCTTTGTCCGTAGTGTTAAATGGTAAGTTGATGATTTTTTTCCAAGTTTTCCTTTTAACGATTTGTTCACCTTGATGTTAATATTTCGTTTAAATAAAGTCGTATTTTGAAGTGGAGCATGCGCATCACATTTTTACACTGGTTCTAATGATTTTAGGCTTTAAATGAGATTTACTACTCAAATGGATGCAGCTGGCAATCAATTGGAGGTCTGCTTATCTCTCCAGTAAAAGACCATAAACTAATGCACAACTGCATAACTTAATATTAAGGGTTGTTATAATTTTAGCTCGAGCGGAGAGAAGGATGAAGTGGCCACTGCGGCTGCGTGGATGTACAAAGCAACTCAAGAAGACAAGTACCTGACCGACGCCAAATCCCTGTATCCTGCTGGAACACCTTGGGGTTTTGCTTGGAATGATGCCAACTCTGGGGCCGCTGTAAGTGTCCTCCTTTGATCTTTAAAATACTTGTTACACAGTACATGAAAAAAACACTTTTACCTGTCTTGCAAGCTAAAAATTCAATTTGAAGGATCAACAAATCGTAGAGTTTTTGCAGATTATCTCTTAAAACGAATTTATTTTATAATAATTTGATAACGAAAACAGTTTTAAGCTTTTTTTAACCTTATTTTGGACCAGTGAAAAGAGATGATTTAAGAAGAAAATTTACGTTTGATTTTAGTTGTTGTTGTATGAAGCCACAAAGGATGATACCTATAAGAGAGACATAGAAGCATTTGTAAAGAGCTACTTGCCAGGTGGCGGTATCCAGACCACGCCCTGTGGACTTGCCTGGAGGGACCAGTGGGGACCTAATAGATATGCTGGTATGGGGCTCTACATTTATATGTTTCTTTTATTGGAATTTATAGAGATTATTGGAAATACGGAACTAGGCCCTTTCATGTCAATGGGGAAAATTAAAGACTCGGTTCTACCGTTATATCATATGATAATTATATTAAAATTTTTGATCACAAAAATGTTCATTAATTTTCATTTGGCTAGACAATAAATACGTGTAAGTTAATTAAACGTTTTAAACGATTACCCCCCCCCATGCAACACAGATATGTTTATTGGTTTTCCCTTTTAAATCATCAAATAACATAACACCCCTGCCACCCTCGTAAAATGAAATGTATTAAGATAAGGAGTATTGTATCAGCTATTGAAATTTAAACGCTTAGTTCAAAACTTTAATTATATCAAGTGTCCGTTTTAGACGAAATTACATTTTCTTCCAGCGAACGCAGCGTTTATCGCAGCTATGGCCGCCGAGGAAGGTATCGAACCGGATTCCTTCAAAAACTTTGCCATGAGTCAGATTAACTATCTCCTTGGTGATAATAAGTATCACATGAGTTATGAGATAGGTTTCGGTTCCAAGTTCCCTCAACATCCGCATCATCGAGGAAGGTATGACATTGTTTATTTCATTTATATTTATAAACTGGGGCTACAGAATGTTTTCATACATGCTTTAAAATAATTTATTATACTGCAAACAAGGGAATAGAAACTCTGAATAAATTATCATATGATATTGCACGGTTTTAAGTATATAAATAATAATAATAATAATAATAATAATAATAATGATGATGATGATGATGATGATGATGATGATGATGATAAAAATAATAAAATTAAGAATACTGCTCATCATCATCATCAGCAGCAGCATTACAATCATCATAATTATTATCATCGCCAGCAGCAACAGTGTTGTCGTCGTCATCATCATTATCATTATTTTCAAAATAATCATCATCACCATCATCATCTAAATCGCCATCATCACTATCATTGCCATTATCATAATCATTATCATTGTCATCATCATCATTATCATCATCATCATCATCGTCATTATCATAATCATTATCATTGTCATCATCATCATTATCATCATCATCGCCATTATCATAATCATTATCATTGTCATCATCACTATCATCGCCATTATCATAATTATTTTCATTGTCATCATCATCATTATTATCATCATCATCATCGTCATTATCATAATCATTATCATTGTCATCATCATCCTTATCATCATCATCATCATCATCATCATCGCCATTATCATAATCATTATCATTGTCATCATCACTATCATCGCCATTATCATAATCATTATCATTGTCATCATCATCATTATCATCATCATCGCCATTATCATAATCATTATCATTGTCATCATCATCATTATCATCATCATCATCATCATTATCATAATAACCATCTTCTTCATCGTCATATTATTATTTTCATTATCATGATTTCAATATTTTAAACTTGACTATATAGATGTGTATTTTCTGCAGTTCTTGTCCTACAACAACCACACAGTGCAGCATAGGCGATCCAGGTCCGAACCCCAACGTCCTCAAGGGTGGTCTAGTAGGCGGTCCTGACAATGGTGACAACTATGACGACAGACGTGACGATTATGTGAAAAATGAAGTCGCGTGCGATTACAACGCTGGTTTCCAGTCGGCCCTAGCAGGTAAATTTTGACCTCCATCTCGATTCGCTGAATAATGAGTTGTCCATATTAAACTTTAAGTAATTTATCATTATTGGGGCTCTCACTGAATAAGTTACAAAAGTTATAGTCATCTGTAGAAAAATAATGAAATTCGTGGTCAAGGTCATTTATGAGTTCAGGTCAAACTGAGTTTAATCTTCTTTACAATATTGCCCTTAAGGTAGTTGCGCTTAAGTATGAAGACAGTCAATTCATAGCAATAATCAAGCAAATTATTTTCCAACATTTGACCTTGAAGGTCATCTATGAGTTAAGGTCAAAAGTATGCACAGCTTATGGGGATTAAAAATAACGATCATCGTAGTCAATGCATTTTAATAGTACTTTTATTTTCTTATGCATTATTTCTTTTTTTCAAAATGATTTTGTTTTTCCGCAGAAGAATCATTATTGTTAATGTTTAACTATGCTTTCCGATTTTTCAATGTAAATTAATAATTATCGTACGCCACAGGACAATAAGGGAAATAAGGGCAGTTTTTTGGGAGAAAGCAAAAATGACAATCGGTGACGTTTCCACGGTTTTCCTACTTTTATCTTTCGAGCCGTCACAAGAACACTTGTTAATCCACTAAAATGAGCACGTTTGAAGTATGACATTATTTTGTAAATGGCAAAACATGCGCACAGTTGAATGCACTGTCTTCCAAATGAGAAAATAAAGTTTTGTTTGTCAGACTTGAATAAAAGTTAACATTTGTATTTTTTGTATTTTCATATTTTTCTCTCTTTTATTTTCAGGATTGCGACATTTTGCAGCAAACAATGCTCTGCCACCAGCACCAACATCTAAGTGTTGATTCCATTTCTAATATTACATTTGTTTTATTTATAAAAAATGATTACACGTTGAAATACAAATTGTTTTAAGGATATAAGACTTGTTGAATTATTTTGGTAACACATGTATCCGTCTGAAATGATCAATTTGAATCTCTTGCTACCACAGGTGTAACGATTTAAAAGAACTATACTAGTACAAACTTCATTCAGACAAGAACAAATCAAAGGCGATTTTATGAAACCTATTGCCGTTTTTTTTTCAATTAGAGTTGAGAAAAACAAATAAAGGTAAACACGATGGAGGAGGCTTCTTGTGAAACACATATTTTTGTGAATTTGAACATTTATTAGTTGGAACGATAGTTCTGGACTAGTTGGGATAGATTCAAGTTGTTTATGCAAATATTTTAGACGACTATTTTCGTGGGATCGTACGTCAAAATAACACCAGTGTCCAAGGTTATAAATAATTTATCTGAGCTCAAACTTACAGCAACATGGTCTTACACTTAAACGCCGCTAACAACTCATGGCAGGTATTATAATGTTCGGAATGTTATGTTAATTTGCATTCATATGGGAAACCTACTCTTTATTATTATGATTATCATTGATATGTTTGCAAAAAGCATGCCCACTAAAGAATTCACATCTCGATCGTTGCTGCACGTACAACTTTAAAACATAAGATATAGCACGTGGATGTTGCCATTAAACGAAATTATGGTAATTGTGTTAAGTTTGTTTAGTATATCTAGTCTAAAATTCTCCAAAACCATTATCTAAACATAGAATTCGTGGTTGCCCTTTCTAAAGAAATACAAATGTATTTGTTTCTTAGGGCATAATGCGCCTTTAATGTCATTGCTTTAAATTTACCTTTAAATCCAGGAAGAGCAACATACGAGGGTTATCCAATTATATGCAAGACTGTCTCAATAATGCTAAAACTACATAATAAATTTCAGTGAATCTGTGCACAAATGCTAAGCTAAAAAAATTAATAAAATAGAAAAAAAAAATAAAACAAGAAAAAAGAATGTATGTTGCTCTTCCAGTTCTCGTTTCCATTTCAACGTTCATCTTATTTAGTAAACATTAATGACTTAGTCGCAATAAGGATATATCATTATATCATACAGTACTAGTTTACCCCCCGTTCACTTATAGACGCCGCTTCTACTACGACCAAAGCGTGGCCGAAAACGTGGCCGATCGTTGCAAATCGCAGGAGAAACGAAGTGGAGTCTTCATAAGCGCAGTATGATCGCGGTAGCGTCTTCATGATCGGAAAACTCTACGCTCTCGCCACGTTTATTTTGAACGTGCTCAAAACAAGCGTAGCGAGATCGTGGCCAACAAAAATCGGGGTAAAGCCGTAAAAAGAGCGTGGTAGAAGCGCCGTAATCGTACAAGGAGCGCGGAAGCATCGTGGATAGTTCTTCATGATCGCAGTAAAAGCGCAGTAAAAGCGTAGTACAGCCGGGAACATACCGAGTACGCTTCTACAACGTTCCCACTATGTTCTTACTACGTTCCCACTACGATCTCTCTACGTTCATGACGATCCTACGAAAACCTACCATGACCTTACGACGATCATACCACGACCTGTCAGGCAGCAGTTTGTTTTATAGCGCTGCTATTTGATCAATCATAATCTGCCAACTACATATATAGGGCGTCACTTTACTTGACGATCATTTGCAGCCGAGACTTCGAACATCTTGCAACAGTTTGAAAAAAAAAATTAAAATGCCCCGTAAACCACGTGGTAAAGGCCGTGAAAAAACTGAGGTTGCAAACTCTGAGACTATAGAACTTGAAAATCTTGCAGCAGAAAATCCCGAAGCCGGGAAAGAACATGACGGGCCTTCGTCTGTGGAAGCTGAAGCCCTTCCATCCACAGAAGATCAGCATTAATACGTCCGTTCATGTTTGAAGTTTTGAAGTTAATGAAACCCAAGATATATATATCATCGCCAAAATCGTACCAGAAGCGTACTACAAGCGTGATATGATCGGCACCGTCGTAGCGATATCGTCGTACAGTCTTCTAGGTCTGCGTAGCGTCGTAGTGCGAGCTTGAATGTCATAGCGGCAGCGTAGTATAAACGCAGTAAACGCGGCCGCTGGTCGGCATTGGTCAGCGTAACATTGTAGTAGAAGCGTGTCAGCAGCGCGTTGGACGAGGGAACATCGCAGTACAGTCGTAATGAAGACCAACATTTTCAAATCGCTCGATTTCGACGCCGATCGGCCCCGATCGGCCCCGATCCAATACTTTTTCAGATCGTGGCTTGATCGTCCTAAAGTCGCAGCTCTGTGTGAACGGGGGTTAACAATAAAGAGATACTATACCCATTCAATGTAAGAGTGGTGAGTGCAAAGCTAAACGTTAAAATTACTTTACATTTTGTCTTGATTATGTTCAGTATGCAAATATAATCACGTTACCCACTAACATTTCTATCAATATCGTTTGGAATGTATCGGAAATGGCAGACTTTTTGAAATAGTTATTTTTTTATTTTATCCATAACACTTTTTTAATTATCAATTATTGGTCAATCACCATTTTAATAGTGAATGTTTTGAAAAATATTACTACTCAGCTTAACTAGACAGCGAGCATACACGTACTACCATGTGATATGGTTTTTTGTATATGCCGAACAAAGTAAAACAACAGCAACAACAACAACAATTAATTTTATTTAATCTCGTCAAAAATAATTTCATTTAATCTCGTAAAACACTCGTCTGCTTTCCTGTGAACACTGATCAATACGACAGCACGAATTGAGTTACTCGTTGCATGTATATAAGGGGGGTAATCACTGTCTAATTTTACAAGAAAATTTGAAACAGTTATTTGCCCGTCGGTATATTTAAAATATCGTACGTTTGTCGGACGCATATCTATGCTTGTCCATATTTATGAAAATATTGGTAATGTTTTTTAATAGTCATATTGTTCATTTTTTAGATAATATTAGCACAATTTATCCGGTGGTTTGTCGTGGTATTTTTAGCTATATCGCCAAAAGCTTGAAAATCGTCATAACCACAATGGAGAAGAACTCCATTGCTCATTACATTATATCGTAAGTATTAAGGACTGGTACCTTTTAAATACGAATGGATAAAAAGTCGGAATAGCTCAATGGTAAAGTACACCCTTGACATGCTTAAGGTATATGGTCCGATCAAATTAAGTTCCCATACGGTGACCATTTTGAATATTTGTTTGTTCAAAAAGTCAAGCATTTCTGACCTTTACTGGGAAATAATTGATATATTTATACATTCGGCAGTGACAAATGTTCCGAAAAAACCTGAATAACTGATAAATCAAAATAGAATTGTTCCAAAATTGATCACAGGTACCCGTGTCTGCTAAAACTGTCAGTATGAGTGCATATACAATGAACCATTAGCTTTAATCGAATACAAATGTAATAATGTTAATAATTTATTTCTTTAGACTTAAGAACAACATGACGGTGTTCAAATTTGTTAATCTTAAACGCTATCAAGTTAACTTTATTCTTCTTTTCTTGGGTTTTCTACAATTTCAGAAGACCAAATGGAGCGGGAAAGTAATATTAGGTTTTTCAGTAGAAATGGTTTTAGCTGTTGTAATGACTTGGTATTAAGACAATTTTTTTTATCTCAAAGTTTTTTATCAAATGGTGTCAGCTTAGGCCTCTTTCACGTTTGACATGGGTTACACTCAGCCAACAGCAGAATAAAAAAACATGTGAATGAATTAGATCAATTCATACTGACAAATATCATTATCGCGAATATCAACATTTTATTTAAAAGCGATTCATGAATTAACGAGTTTTAAACAAAACACATTCCCCTTTCGTTTCTGTAATAAATTAGATCTATCCTATAGGTCAGCATCGCGAAAATATGTGACAGATAATAATTTTGTGTCTAAAACTACAAGCTCCGTAGAACCACAATAAAAACGATATACGGTCATTATGTTTAAAGAAAGGTACCTCCGGTCATAATATTATGAACCGGATACATATAGATATATGAAAAAACACGATAAAGCAGCAACAGCATCAACAACAGCAATTAAGGGAACAACAACTCGAAACAACAGACTTTCCGCCGCTCTTATTATAGTCGGTTGAATTGGAGTCACGCTTTATGATGCAGTTTGTTCAAGTAAATATCTCATAGATTCAAGGTCATTGTCACTAATTATTGATCATCAAACCCAACACGGAGAAATCTTTAGTGGTAAAACAATATCTACTATCACCTATTTTTTATTATACATGTTTTTTTTCCTGCGTAACGTGATGCAGAATTCTTAAAGACGCCGTCAAATTTTGACGTTTATTTCACATTGTTGTAATAAATTTCAGTTAAATTACTCAAAATAAAAATCCAAATCTATATCGAACAATGATTTGAAAACATAATGACTAATTGATCGAATTTTATTACGCCGGAAGTGATGAAGCGAACTCAAAGCTTCCGTAGATAAATTTTCAACAAATTTTATTAAGAGCATAGTCGTTGCAAACGTGAAAATTCCAAAAATCTATTTTTAGATGCGTGCCAGGGTATTTTTGCCATTTCTGTCTTTTTTCTTCAGACCTACGCAGCGGTGTTCTTATGATATATATACATGTAGGGCCTATGACATTTTCGACATGCAAAGTCACGTGATGTGAAATAAATTTCTTCCGGTTTCTACATTTATTCTTATCAGCGATCTTGTATCATTAGTCACCAATCCTTATGAATGACACTTTTTTAACGTTACATTATTTAAATACAATACAATACTGAATGCAAGGTTATATTTGTAATTTTATCAGCAAACAAGAAACTGTTTCACAAATTGTTTACCCTTGTTTTGCCCGGAACCATTTAATCAGTCTAAATTTTGTCAGATGTCGCATGATTCAGTTAAAAAGGTGACTAATGATAATTAACTGATTTACCTTGATAAGTTATCGGCAGCTAGGATTGAAGCAAAAATAAATTATACCAATTTACTTAAAAGACGTCTTAAACATTAATCGCAAGACTTCCTGTTTGGAGCCACCTCTCCCCCTCCATATGTGCGGAACAATGTTTTCATATAAAACTTACATAAACTACAAAATATTTATTATCCTGAAACTCCTTACAAAAAGTATAAAAGATAAAGAAAATTGATACAATATTATTCAAGACATAATGAATAATGTTCTGATTACTTTGTAAAATTCAACGTTTTTTGTGTGTCTTATTTAGACCGTTTGGATAAGTTAAACAATAACAAACATGACAAACAACATTTTTCTTCAATTTTTTTAATTATTTCGAATTCTTTTCTGATACTGTTGTAAGAGGCAATGTACAAATGTATATCAGATGTTAAATTATCATAAAGAAAATAATTTATTTATTTCAAATGAAAGGGAATGGCCAGACAGTACCATTCCTCAATTTTCAAGCGTTGTCGCCCTCATACATTATGTTTTTAAGTATATTATACACAAGAAACAAGGCAGTAAACATTAAGTAGAAGTTTAAATGAAGTCTTTGTTTTTTTACAATATTTGAATGCTGATTGCTTTGAAAAAAAATCATTGGCCTATCTTAGCTGAACGTAAACGCATTTGTACGCCAGAATATTCATCACATGTTGTTTTGACCATGTACATTTACAATGATATCCTTCATCTGTCTGCCATGTTTCACAGATTAAATTCGTTTAATAATCTTTTGTTGCATGCTTTAATCGTCTGCTTGCTCCATTTTGAAACCTACAATTAATTATTCCCATGTAATAACTTCCTTTACTTTTTGACTATTCAACCAAAAGATATTTAAGACGCAAAAAGCACTCGATTGGGTGCGAACAACTCAATTTTCTGGGTGTTTTAGTCACTCTGGTGAGTGATGCCCCACGAATCGCCTTTCGTGGTGAACCTCGCAAAAAAGAGGTTGAATCGAGAAAACAAAATGGCGGCCATTTTATTTTTTTTAGGAAAAAAAACCCCCACGTGACCAGATTTTATACCGTTAAAAGTACTGTTACCCATGTAACAGTACAAATTTCTAAGTCACAGGGTAACTTGCTATAGTGGCCTAAGGGAAATTAACATTACAATAAATGTGATGGGTAATAATAAACACTATACAGTCGCAACAATATCACCAATCACTATTATATGACTATCGAAATATTGCTGCTCCTTTAACTTCGAAAGACCTCGCTGATTATTCCTTATTAGAGCCCATCCGGAGACAGACGGTATAGCCGGTATGTGGTTATTGCTCGCAGATGATGCTATTCGGCCAAACGAATTCTTACTTTCCTGCCATTGAAGCAAATAAAAAAATCTTCCAGTTGCAAAAAGACCTCTCGCATGCTTGTTTTTAAAGAATCACACTCGTTATTATAAGACTTGATGATATAGTTTACTTATGAACCTTATCATATATTTAGATATACAATCTAAGGTGTTCAAAGGGAACATTAGTTCTGATGTGAATCTCTCAAACAATAAAGAAGTTTTTTTTAAACAATGTGGATAAAATTAAGGAAGATACATCGGAAGTTAAAAGTAAATCCCACATTAATCACAAGCTAGAGATGTTCCATCCTCGTGCGAGGCGTAAGTTAATGGTAATCTGCCTCTCACCGCTGATACAGATTTGTATCGGTAACTTGCTGTAAAAACTGTTATTAATGGAAAGCAAGCGAAGTGGATCGGCCGACGAAATGTGAAAAAACAAACCTGACTGTTAAAATCAGCATAAAACAGGAAAACCAACAAACAAAAGTTCGTGCAATGTACGGTTCATGCGCATATTTATCAAAGCACGAATGTGTTTATTACTTATTGATAAAAGCTACCTACAAACCTTATCACGAACTTAGGTCTACAATTTTATCTCATGTTTTTATTTCAAAATGCCTATATGTAGCTTTCACCAGGAAGTCTGCTTAACATTTTTATCAGATGGGGTTCTCCCGTAATTGATAAATACTAGTCAAAAACATATAAAAGGAATGCATGCACTGGTCCAACAGGCATAGCTTTGAAGATTTTGTTCTGAACCTACACTGGTAATGAATAAAGAATTTCTTTAAAGAAAACTATTAACATTTAGAGCAAAGAACAAGCAGCATATGTTTTTACGATACAAATGGTGCTTTTAAAACATTCAGCAATGTTGCAGTTTGGGATGGCGATGGTACTTATATTTGGTAAGCATAATTTTGTACAATATACAATTTTATGTAACAAAACATTAAAACAACCAGTTAATTGATAAAACAAATCGTTGATGTTTTTTTTCAAAGAAATATATTTACATAATTACGATTTTGTTGATTAATTATGACATGTATCATTGTATCATTTATCTCTCTCCATGTTGCAATTTCTCCAATAAACCCGAGTCTGCAATTTTAACTTTTAAACTTTACTCTTATTGTTCTCAAATTATCTCGTCTTTTCCGCATTTTTAAAAGTTCACATTTGGCAAAAAATCTTTTCACTTTCAGACATGTTGTCATTTCAATTTGTTTTAAATTTAGAGCTTACACATCAACAAACACTTTCTATATTTTCAAGCAGGGCAACTAGACAACACATTTGACTCGTTTACATCAATAGCATGACACGCTGAACAATTGTGAACGTAATATTGTATAATAGAACTGAAAATAGGAAACTTTTTATGTTAAGTTATTTTTGCTTGAGTAAATAGCGATAGCAATAAAGCAATATAATAAGTATTTAGCTTAAAAGCCTAGATATTGTTCATAGGTTTCTTCGAATATTCTTGTAGCGACCAGGTTCATGAGCTAACCGATGTCAGAAGAAGAGGGCCTTCGTATGTAATTAAATCGTCTTCCGAGCCTGCTATATCCGACTCTACACTTGCGTCTGGATGGTACGTTGCTAAGGACAGTGCTCGATTCTACACGCTTGTTAATGGAACGGCACCTGCATTCGCACATTGTGGAACTGTTAATCCGATATATATCAAAGGTAATGCATCACTGGCAACATCATACAATTTTAATCTTCCGTTGTTTTTAATTTATTTTAATAGAATCAAATTAACAAGATATGAAGCATAGAGGAATTTTCTGATGCATTTCACGACAATAGATAATCAAATGTACAGTTGCAAATCGATTTTTAATACAAAAAGCTAGACATAAGTAAAGTGATCTCTTTTCACGTGACATATAAATGTAATTACCGAAATGATGAGCAATCCTACTTTTTCAAATGTAGATACGGTTGGAAAGCTTGAGCAGGGTAAAGAATATCCACTTACCGCATGCTTGGTTAATTTTGATAATAGCTGTGAAGAGAGTTATAAAATAAAAATTCGCAAATGCGGACAGGAAATTCAGTACTATCTACTTCCAACAGATGGGACGAGTGCTTACTGTTTTGGTATGAAACTATTTGTAAATACTTGATGAATGAACTTTTTATAACACTAAATAAAGCATCTTAGATTTGAAGCACATTCTATTTTACAAAATCAACTTTCTTTGTAATTATTATACCAAAAGATTGCTATTTGTTTAATAATCAAAAAGGAAATTGTGTCACAATTTTGAAATTTATAATTGTTTATTGTAAAATATAGATATATGAACTATTTACATATTTCACGCTATTTATGCTAAATACAATAAATTTTGTTTGCAAGTAATCTTATATAAAATAAATGCTATATTAATTTCTTTCAATATTCTATCTTTTTACAGAACCGACGTCTTTGGCTGGTGAGTAAATATTTACTTTTATCGTAACATGTAAAAGGTAGACAAATTTATGCTTCAACCTCATCATTTACATATTTAAAATCATAATCGTTCCAGCGCTGGTTATTTGACTATAGTTACAGTACTGTAAAGTGGTAATTGATACACATAAATTGTTTGAAAATACCATTTATTTCAGTTGAGGCACCCGCACCTAACTACAAAATTCCCGATAACATCCTAGTAAGTGTAGCATTGATGTACAGACGTACAAAGCTAAGTTCTGAACCGGAACTTGACTTCAAATGTAATTTTGCATCGGCAAGCACTCTATATTACTATGAAGTCAGCTGGTAATAGTTTAAGCTTTACATTTTTTTATTGTATAAGAAATATAAATAAACGATTATAATAGATGTTTACAAACTTAAACAATGCTTTCCGAATGGTAAACAATGGCTAATGATAGACTAAGTATTCAAATGCATGATTATTGTGTAAGTTTGGTCGTTTTTATAAACGTAAATACCCCTTGTGGTTTAAGTGTTGAGGCATCAGCATTGCAGTCACCGTTTATCCTTGCGTGATCGTTAGAGGCCATAAATGGGTTGGATAAATTTATCAATTTTTGGAGTATGTGATCCAGCAGGTGAGATGGTTTTGACTGTTGGTGTAGCTTTAAGCTTGGAAGCCGAGGTTAGCTATAATGATCATCTTTCATGTTTCGCCATACAACCTAAATCGCAGTAATAGCCACCACACACACGCATGCACACGCGCGATGGCGCGCACACACATACACGAAATTAACCGAAATAATATCGTTAAATATCACAAATATCTCTCTTGCATTCATAATACAAAGGTCGGGATAAGTATTCTACCTGATGGTTCGGCAATGTGATTCCTTGGCACAATCTACAAAAAAACAAAACAAATGTTATTCAAAAAGACAGTGATCAGTCTATTGTATTTAATCCAGATACCGATTAAAATGTTAGACAGACCTAGTGTCATTTTGATTAATGTTACAGGGTAGTCTCAAAAGAATAATTAACTTTTAACATTTTCATATTTGTTTTCAAGACATCATGTATTTAATCAGTTATCGTAATAATTAATGACATTTAATAATACCTTAGCATTCTTTTAAGGGTTATTAATGGGCGAATCGAGAAGACATTTTCACCAGTGAAAATACATGGTGTAGATGGTACAAACCTTAATGAGACGTCTATTCGCAGCTTGGGATTCAAATTTGGAATATCAGTAAGTATTATATGCAAAACGACATGCATGGAAGTAGAAAAAAAATGTTTCTATACATCGATGCAATCATGAACTATGGTTACTTTTTGACTATATGATCGATATTAAAAGAAACCGTGTTTTTTTTTCAAAAATAATAAATAGCACATGAAAATTATGTAAGAAACTAACAGAAATTGACAACTTTGTAGTAAAATTCAAAAGCTACAGAAATTAATTACAAGGTCAGCTTTCGTGAACATTTGTTCGTTTTTGGCTTCATAAAATTATACTGTTCCGAAGGGTAAATTATTTATTTCATACAAAATGCGGTTCTAATCTATTTGATTACACTTGTACGGTAGATCACTTTTAAGAAACTATTTAGTGTTTTCAGTGCTTACAGATGAATACCAATTTTTTCAACGACTTTCTTTTTTTCCACTTTTTTGTGTTTCGACAAAGGATTTTTACATTAAAGCCATGTATTACACTGACTTAAAACGAATAACGATAAAAATGTCTTCTGTTTATTTTCTTTCATTTGTTGCCAGATTCAATGCGCGGTAAGAATATCAAGTACGGTTACGGGGAACCAGACAAACCCACAAATGAGTGATAAATTCTATGCTGGTATAAAGGTTAGTTTTCACGATAATTTAAACGATGTATCATAGTGTATTACAGCAACCATAAGTTATATTAGTCAATGATTAAAATGAACTGTAACGAAATTATTTAGAACAAAATAAATTGTTCTACTTGTAGGTGTAGTTTAAACTTAGATTTGTTTAAAAACTTAATTGTAGTTTTAAAACTCTTTTACGACTATTTTAGCAAACCTTATTTCTATGGAGATGTGGTTTACAAACTTCGTAGGATCATGGGTCATAGTATTTTTCTGCCGTCTTCACTTAAATTATCAAACGGTTTATTAAAAATGTTATGACACAATTATTTTAAGGCATACGCATGCTTGGTGTTCAACCCTTTTACAGTTGGACGCTTCGCTTTTCTCCTTTAATTACATCTGACGGACTAAGTGGGAGACTCTATGATGGACAGTTCTTAAAGCCCTTTGGGACTGAATTGTCTTAATGTTCGCCTTCTATCTTGCTTCGTAGGTGATTTTCTTGTTGTTCTGCCTTTCTTTAAGGCATCGAGTACTTTGGTAATGGTCAATTGGCTGTACCTTTTTCTACATATCTACACAATCTTTTATGTGTTTAATTTATTTCGTCTAATGTAAACATGACCATTGTTAGAATTTCACTTGGCGGGGATTAATTTCATTTACACTTTTGTGTCATTCAGGAACATATTGAGACTAAGAGTGAGGTTTGGCACGCCTAAAACCGGTTTAAACTCCCCAGTGGTTTAATTACAACTGACCGTTCCAAGGTGGTACTCCTCTGTGTTCCTTTACGTGTTTTTCATGTCTGTATTGTTATTTTTTTTAATGTTTACATGTTTTGTGATGTCTGCCTTGTTGGATTGTGGTTTACGGTAGGTATTTTCTCACTCCCCCTTCCCATTTTTTACCCCACTCCCCTTTTCACCCTTACAGCCCTTATTCCCATATGGGCCCGTTTTATTTTATATTTTTTCACACATTACATGTCCCTCTCCTTTCGCCGCCCCTATGTCCACTCCAGGTTTTTGTTGGGTGCCCTACTGGGGTGTGTCGGGGGCTGCGTCCTGTGAACGTTGCCTTTGCCTTGTTGATCTTTGTTCTTGTTTTTTTAGCTTCAGATCCCAAAACTTTCACACAATTAATGTGGTGGGTTGGCTTATGATCCACTTTTATTTCTATCTCTAGTTGTCACAACTGTTTTTATTTGTGAAACATAAACCGGTTAACAAAGATTTTACAGTGCTTTATATTTTTCCTTTTTCATTATAGCTGTTTGCAGCAAATTAAAGATAAAACATTTATATGTAGTTTGTTGATTTTGGATTATCCATTATCCTTTTATGTCTATTTGCAATATTTGATATGTGATTCTTTTTTCAATACTGCCAATAATGCATATTACAAAATTTATACAGTCAAACTTAAAACAAGTTAAAGGGAAGACATCTAAATAAGTACTGTAACATTTAAGATGCCCTTCTGAAGAGACATCAATATAAATATGCTTATAATGTAATTAAAAAACAACAACAGTTTTTCCTTATCTGTAAGAAATTATTATGTCATTGTTTTGAAGAAACATCATTATCAACATGCTTATAATTCAATTTCTATGTTTACAAAATATTTCTTTTTCCTATCTACAAGAAATTATTATGTCATTGTTATGCATGTATTGCTAACATTTCTATATGTACCGGAAACTTAGAAAAAAAAAACATATGCTATTTAACCAGTTTTATGGGCGAGTATCTTTTGTAAAGATACTTCTTGTTTTCAATGATTGAAGTATCCATTTAAAGTTAATCTGTTTTGACATTGATATATTTCATCTTTTCTCGATGTTTTATTATTAATGTTTATTTTGCATCCTTACAATTATGTGAAAGAAACTCGGATAACAATAAATAATGAGATTATATGTTTAAAATTGTTTTCGTTATCAAAAGAGTTCTGTTGAAGAATATGTGATTTCAATATTGCAAGAGTTTTGAACACTGATACCCTGACATTTCAATAAATAATATAAAAAAAAATGAAGTGAATGATAGATCACAAAAAGTAAAGTGATAACATGAAAGTATAGAAGCTGCAACACAATTTTCACAAAGTACAAGTATTTCTTCTTTCAGTCTTTTTAAATCCTATTATTGTGATTTATCTTATCCCGTTTTATATGATTTAAGATCCTTACACCACAACTAACTTTGTCAAGCGGGTCATCAAGCTATATCACAATGCAACCAACTATTCCTCTTGGATGCCGAAGGCCATTCGTCTTACCGTCCGGAATACAGGAACCATGTGAGCTTGACATTGAAATGTTTGATCCGAATTCTAAATATACGGTAATAATTTTATGCATTTTATAAATTCTAGAAATAATTTCGTTGAAATTAGAATAACCATAACACACTTTTGTCCGATTGGTCCAACAAAATAGGCGCAAGTACTTGCTTTTTATTAATAAATAAGATATTTTTTTCAATTTTATTTTGTTTTCGTAAACAATATTACTATGATTGTTTTTCATTTTTTTTAAAAAGGTTGTACAATGTACAAAATCTATGTATGTCCTTTCCAGTGCCAGGAAACAGCTGTGGTTTCCTTAGATAACCAGAAACTGTGCGGAAGTAGAATAACTGGGTGGCTGAAGGAAACATCACACACCTGCATGCACCAACACGATGTTAACTACTGTAGTTACAACAGAATGTTGCAAAGACTCACATCTTACCGAATGGACATTTCAGTGTCAAATGATAGACTTCAATATCCCAAAGACAAGACTTTCACCGTACAGTTAAAAACTGCAAATATTGCTCCACACATTTTGGAAAAACGCCAGTCTAGACCATGTAACGGTATGATTTATTGCATTCATTGTTTTATCGAGACCAGTAAACACAACAAAATCTGTTGATCAGAAATTTCATTTGTTCACGTTCATATGCTTTCTTCTTATCATTATTTTACTGATTGTTTACGGAGTAATGAGCAATTTCAAAGTTTATATAACACAATTATAATATATAATATATTTTGATAGTCTTTATGTTTGCAATTATTTAGCGTTCTCGACACAAAAAACAAAAAGGCACATATTAACCCTATCCAGTTTTACTATTTTGAATGCGCAATTCGCTAACAGTAACTTTCACCTGCTTCCATTTAAAATTGATATTCATATATGTATTGTTTTCTTCATAAGAAACAAATGCACATGTCATAAGGTACATACATATGTTTCTGTAACGTTACAAAAACTAGATTATATATTCATATACTTGTCACAAAAACTAGCATTTCTTTCAATCTTATATTAAAATCATACCAAATGTATTTTTCTTTAAGATTAAGTATAACGGAGGAAGTGAAAACCTTGAATGGAGAGAAAAGGAATGTTCGGTTATAAATGATCCTTTATTAAATACATTTGATGGTCCAGGGTCCTATATTGCACCATTTGCGCATTATCTGATGTATAAAGACAAGATACACCTGGCGGAAGTACAAATAAAAATTCAAAATTGTGATGCTGACTTTAGCACGATTTCATCATGCACATGTGCAGCTGCAATTCAAGCGGGGGGGGGGGGGGGGGGGGGTGATGTGTTTGTGGTCGATGTATGCCACGCAGTTAAACGAGCATCATTTGTCCATTGTCGTGGAAATGTACTGAATGTAAGAGAGATAGACAGCAACACTTATCAGGTCTGTCATTATTTTTTAAATTATTTGTTTGTTTGGTTTTAATTATTGCAAAAAAATTAAATAAGTAGCAGTGTAACGAAGTGAAATGATCCCCATAGAACCCCCATGTAATATTATTATAAAAAAGAATATTGATGCCTGTCTGTCTCGTAATCCACAGATCATGGTTCAGAACATTACTAGACTCACGACTATGTTTTTTTCCAATAAAATAGATAAATACAGAATCCCTAAAGAAAGCCCAACACGGCAAAATTGAAAATGTTGCAGACTCGGTTTGATTGAGCCTGTTCATGGACGGTACTGGAAAGTGCAAGTTACCGTCCACGCCCCCTAGCACCGGCTTAAGCAGAATTCAACATTTAACATGACCTGGTAAAATTTAGAATTTGAAACATCCGCAGATGTGTTCATATGGCGGTTATCATGGAACCTTCAATGTGACACGTTAGTGCCATTCCATGAAAAGTGGCATATGGTCCCCAAGTAAAAAAATGCGTGTGCCCTAAACGAGAAAACAATGGGCCGAACTAAATAAAATTGAATTTTGAAAGGGGATCTGAGGTTATGAAGCCTGCGTATCACAGATATGACGTCAAAAGGACAAATTTAAAAAGCAGGCTACATATCCTAAGGGTGATTCAACAGTATTCAAGTGAGGAATACTGGAACCACCCAACTAGAAAATGCCGAAAGTTGAAACTAAAAATACCACAAGCACAACAATAATGTCGTGCTGAACGATCTTTAAGGATCGAAAATATAACATCATTGATTAAATGTACGGGAAGACTTTTTACAGCCGCCACACGGCACAAATAACACGGATGTGATCATAAAATAGATAAATACAGAATCCCTAAAGAAAGCGCAACACGGCAAAATTGAAAATGTTGCAGGCTCGGTTTGATTGAGCCTGTTCATGGACGGTACTGGAAAGTGCAAGTTACCGTCCACGCCCCCTAGCACCGGCTTAAGCAGAATTCAACATTTAACATGACCTGGTAAAATTTAGAATTTGAAACATCCGCAGATGTGTTCATATGGCGATTATCATGGAACCTTCAATGTGACACGTTAGTGCCATTCCATGAAAAGCGGCATATGGTCCCCTAGTAAAAAAATGCGTGTGCCCTAAACGAGAAAACAATGGGCGGAACTAAATAAAATGGAATTTTGAAAGGGGATCTGAGGTTATGAAGCCTGCATATCACAGATACAGGCCACATATCCTAAGGGTGATTCAACAGTATTCAAGTGAGGAATACTGGAACCACCCAACTAGAAAATGCCGAAAAGTTGAAACTAAAAATACCACAAGCACAACAATAATGTTTAAGTTAGTTCGAGGAAAGGACCCTAGAAAGGCACAAATAAGCTTCAAGCTTTAAATTTATATATAGATATGTTTCAAATAAGTTGCGTAATGACCGTGGAGTCAGAACTCTTCAATGAAAATGACTACCAATCATTAAAAAAATTGACTCCCCAGGCATAATTATATGACCCCTTTGCACGACATAGAGTGGCCAGAAAAAGAGCACTCTGAGTATATAGCACGTAGTAGCATCAGCAAAAGATCTAACTCATACGTAGAAGTACAAAACATATATTGCACCAGTTACTATTGTCCAAATTTATGGTGAACATGTAGCACTAAATATGTTGTAATTTTCTCTCCTGAAATTTAAAGCCTTGCTTAGATCCCATTTAGTGTATTTCCAATAAACAAAATCTTGTATTTTATATAATGATGAATATAATGAGAATTTGAAATAAATACAGAATACTTATCACGAACACATGAGCAGTGAATACCACTAGACAAAATGACATTGCGGATTAATTACAATAATAAAATCTGACGGCTATAAGATATTGTCCCGTACTTCATCACAGTGTTTTCATATTTTACTTTGGAATCATTGTTTAGTGCTAGGGTACGTGAAAGATGTGAAGATATGTCTTATGAACTGACCCGATCAAACAATAAAAACAACAACAATAGAATTTTAAAGAAAATAAGCCTCTGTGATGTAAATTTTACTGTTAAGTGTAGGACGTAGGTAGATGGTAAGGTCAAGGTCAAATAGTCAGAGAATGAAGACTTATGTTGCAACAAAAACAACAGCTTCCAGTTCCAGTTCTTTTTGAGATTGAATATTTCTTCAGAATGAGTCATTATTTACTAGGAAACAGTTAATTTTGTGACTGGGCCGTATTACTCTGGGCTGGGGGGCACTTTATTTAGTTATATCGGCTTAATACTAGCGTTACTATAAGATTTCTAGTCCTTAGGATGATTGATGCCAAACGATTATCATTAAATCAGTTACATTGTAACATTTTCTTTGTTTCGTACATTAGATCTAATTGTTCAAATATGATCAGAAACAAAAACAAGAGGGCCATGATGGCCCTGAGGTCGCTCACCTGTATAAAGGCACCCGGAGCGGGGCCAGTTTAAACCCCCAGGGCTTTTATTTGAACAAACTTGGAAGACACCCATTAGAAGATGTTTCACGATGCTAAGTTTTTACTACACACATATAATGAAATACAACGATCTACCCTCCCTCTTGAACAAACTTGGTAGACACCCATAAGAAGATGTTTCATGCTAAACATCTAGGCTCTAGCTCATTGGGATTTTTTAAAAGACGTTTTTTAATCAAACCGAGTCTGCAATTCTTACGTTATTTTGTTGCGATTGGTGCTTCCGAGGGATCACTTTGTTTCCAGATTTTTGTACTTCACAACAGCAGGGGTCAAGTGCTGTGTGGCAGCTGTAAAATGTTGCCCCGTACTTCACTTCAGTGTTGTTATATTTTTCTGGTCCGTCGGGATCATTGATGCCAGCACTATTAAGTGTTGAGAATTGAGTACCGCTCAAGCCGGTGCTAGGGGGCGTGAGGGATGTTGCACTTATTCATTATCCCTCATGTTCAGACTCAATCAAACCGGGTCTGTAATTCTTACGTAATTTTGTTGCGATTGATGCTTTCGAGGGATCACTTTGTTTCCAGATTTTTAAGTTTTTACTATACACATATAGTTAAAACCAATGACACCTTTGGGGCGGGGCCAATTTTGACCCCATGGCTTTTTTTGAACAAACTTTGTAGACAATTAGTAGAAGATATTGTTTCATGCTTAATATCTAAACTATAGCTATTTGGTTTTTTCAAAGAAGATTTTTAAGTTTTTGCTATACAAATATAAGGAAAATCAATAACACCCGGGGCAATTTTGACTCCAGGGCTTTTATTTGAACAAACTTTGTAGACACTCACTAGAAGATGTTTCATGCTTAATATCTAAACTCCAGCTATTTGGGTTTTTTCAAAGAAGATTTTTTAAGTTTTTGCTATATACATATAAGAAAAATCAATGACACCCTTGGGGCGGGGCCAATTTTGACCCCAGGGCTTTTATTTGAACAAACTTGGTAGACACTCATTAGAAGATGTTTCATGCTAAATATCTTAGCTCTAGCTCTTTGGGTTCTTAAAAAGATTTTTTTTAAAGTTTTTACTATATGCATATAGGGAAAATCAAAGACCCCCAGGGGCGGGGCCAATTTTGACCCAAGGGCTTTTATTTGAACAAACTTGGTAGACACTCACTAGAAGATGTTTCATGCTTAATATCTAAACTCTAGCTATTTGGGTTTTTCAAAGAACATATTTTAAGTTTTTACTATATACATATAGGGAAAATCAAAGACCCCCTGGGGCGGGACCAATTTTGACCCCAGGGCTTTTATTTGAACAAACTTGGTAGACACTCATTAGAAGATGTTTCATGCCAACTATCTAAGCTCTAGCTCGTAGGGTTTTTTAAAAGAAGATATTTAAAGTTTTTTCTTTCGGTTGCCATGGCAACCAGAGTTCTGCATGGAATTAATTTTTAAAGGTGATCACCAAAGGAACATTCCTGTGAAGTTTGGATGAAATTGGCTTAGTGGTTTATGAGCAGATGTCATTTAAAGTAAAAGTTTACGGACGGACGACGGACGGACGGACGACGGACGGACGGACGCCGGACGAAAAGCGTTCACAAAAGCTCACGCTGTCACTTTGTGACAGGTGAGCTAAAAACGGTTACAAATATGAAATATGTTGCAGCTTTTCAGTGCGTTTCCTTACATCATTGTTTATAACTATCTGCGAATTATGTATTTACCTTTGTGCGACTTTCATATCTATTTTTACGTCAGAAATGAATACATTGAACAATTATTGTCTTTGTGACTTTAAGATTTACCTCCCAACTGGGACACGGATAAAAAATTTATGGGGGACTTTTGGAAAAAACATCAATTTTCTAAAGCTATGCTATCCTTCCCCCCTTGATGTCAAGAACGTTAAAAGGCTGTGGGAAAAACCTAAACGGACTATATGACGAAAATATAAACAAAGAATATCTTAAGAAATGGGAGTAAGTATTGATCACGGTATTGAGAAGCAGGATATTTCTCGTTAGCCCAATTTATTTTTGAACCAATAAGTACCTTCTTAAACAAGTTTTTTTTTGTTTTAAAGAACTTTCATAAATTTTTCAAACAAAGTGATGTCGGAATTCTTTGTCACATTTAGTAATAATTTTTCAAGAAATAATTTTGATAATTTAATTCAGAATTGAAATTATATTCAAGCTCTTCGAAGGTTTTACATATATCATGGAAAAACTGTTGGCTCTTTTAACAATGCCAAGGGGGCATCAGACGGGGCATAGTCGTTAGAAGTAAAATAAATAATTATTTTTATGAATAATAAAAAGTAAATGCCAATTAAATTTGTGTTAGTGTCATTGAGGCCTAAACGATATATGTTCACATGAATATTCAAAGATTTACATGAAGTAAGCTATAAAGTTTGAAAATGTGTACAATCAATATTATGCTTGCTTCATGTTTTATGTCTATACAACGATGCCATTCAATACATTATTATAAACGTAGAATTATAAAAGCAGAGTTTAGAATAATGTGTCAATCAAAGGTAAGAATGTTTTCGACAAAATTTGTAAATATACCGGTAGTAATATTTAAGTTATATGAAAGCTAAAAACACTAAAATGCAAGAACACAAAATGTCAGCTAACACCCGATCATTAAAATATAGCATGAAAAGAAATATCCCAATAGTTCTACCTTTGACCACAATCATGCAATACTGAAGTAACGGATAGATATAAGAATAAGATGCATTAATGTTTAAGTAGCAGACAAACCTCTCCCACACGAAGTTCATTTATTAAGGATCATCTCCTGTGGGTAAACAAAGATTATAGACATTCTCTGAAACATCAAGTGCTTCTGAGAAAGTGCGGTTAACTCCTCCTCCTCTGCTAAAACATCCCCTGACCTAAAACACTAGTACATTGTACTTACAATCGAGGGAATTGAATAACACAAACTGAATATATATTGAGGCCATTTTAAACTTATGCAAACAGGATTCGATTGATATTTCAACACAAATTTATTTCCATTATTGAGAAACATTTACAGCCAAATTGTTTACCCAGTCTGTTTTAACCTTTGAGCTTTCATTGTTACGATACCAAAAGAAGTTCTTAGTAAACAAACACGTAAATGTATCTTATCAATAATACAAGTGACAAAGGTAAAATATATGTTGATGCTCTGTCATATGAAATATGATAAACAAGATCAACAAGGAAAGGCGGCGTTCAATGAACGCAACCCCCACATGACCAAGCAACAAGAACCAATGGCAAGGAGCCCAGGGGGACCCCAAACAAAAACAGGACAGGGCAAAGACAGAGCACGGACAGGTTAATCATTAAATGATAATTAATTTGTAACTGATTAGGAATTCAAAGAAAATAAAATAGGCCCACAAAGGGGAAGGGGACAGGAGACCGGGGGAGGGGGTGGGGAGTAATCAAAGAAATAAAAACTAGAGGCAATGGGGAAGATACTTACCGTAGACGAGAAAACAACAAGGGACACAAGCAAAAGTGTCACCAAAACAGTATGAAACAACATAAGACATACATCTGAGGAACACAGTGGGGCGCCGCCTTGGAACGGTCAGCAGCATAATAATGACTGCTGGGGAGTTTAAACCGGTTAATGGTGCACCAAACCTCGCTCTTAGCCCCACCATGTTCCTATAAACGAGACAGTGTAAATAAAATGAATCCCCGCCAAGTGAAATTCTAACAGTTGTCATGGTTACAAAAGGTTAAATAAGTAAAACATAAAAAATGATCATGTAGAAACATATAAAAGTAAAACCCAATGACCATAAACAAAAGTACTCAATGTCCTAAAGGAAGACAGAGCAACAAGAAAATCACCTACAAGGGCCCGACGAAGCAAGGCAGAAAGACGAACATTAAGACAATTCAGTCCCAAAGGGCTTTACGAACTATCCATCATAGAGTCTCCCACTTGGTCCGTCAGATGCAATCAAAAGAGGAAAGCGTAGTGTCCAACTGTAAAAGGGTTGAACACTAAACATGCAGTATGTCTTAAAATAGTAGGGTCATAACCTCTTTTAATAAAACGTTTAATGATTTTAGTAAAAAACAGCAGAAAAATTACCATGACCCAAAATCTTACGAAGTTTGTAAAATCACATCGCCATAAAAAAACCAGGCTGGCTAATCCCTTGTCGCAGAAGAGTTTTTTAAACCACTATTGAATTTTGGAAATTAAATCAAAGTTACGAATTGTAAAATTTAGTAAAATATTTCCGTAATTTATGATAGCGGTAGCCCTGTTTTAGAAGCTTGCTGGTAATAAAAATATTCCGCTCGTTGAAATCCTTTACCGTTTTTGCTACAAGCTCTAGCGAATCTAATTAACTGGGAAACATAAACCCGTAAGATGTTGCATGGGGTACGTCTCCATCTAAATGTGGATAATTAACTATTCAAAAGTCAAAGTCATCTCTTTTATCATAGATTTTCGTGTGAAATAGAATTGTTGTTGATAGTAATATGAAGATCCAAAAATGATGTACTTAAATTGAAGAGTTCGTTTTATTAAGTTGTAGTTCATGCGGATAAATGTCAGACACCATTTGATCAAAATAAGGATTATCTAAATTAAAAATATCATCAAGGTATCTGGAAGTATTATTAAATGCGACTATAACATCTTGTTGTTTATCTTCAGAGAGACTCAACATAAAGTCTCTTTCATAGCAGTACAAAAACAAATCGGCGACCAGGGGTGCACAATTTAGTACCCATAGGAATTCCTATTAGATCTGTTTAAATAGGGTATTACCAAGCCTGACATAAAATGTTGTCTAAAAGAAAAGAGAGTGCTCTACAAACTTCGTCACAGGTCCACATAGTATAATATTTTACAATACCGTTAGTAAAAAAAGCTTTGTTAGAATTACATGCTAGAAAGGTAACTCGTATTATAAAAAGGTCACTGCGAATTTTATGTATTACTGCAAATGTAACTTCTGCTTAGATGACCTGTCGTTGTCCAGCAAACTACAGACCAAAGGGACACAATGTTGTTCGTTATTATCAAGCAATTGCCTACCAGGATACTATATATACCCTGCTAAACGGTTTTCCAGGGGGAAAGAAGCCATTTGTGACCAAACATGTAATACTGATAAATAACCTCGTTAAAGCAAGGCTTTTGATAAAGTCGCTCTTTTGAAAATCTTATTTTTTACAAAAACCCACAAAAACATTGTTTTGGCTTCTTCTCACTTAAACACATTATTTTTGCTTTTTATATTTTTTAATTTGGACTTAATTGCAAACCTTTTTTTTATCGAAAATAAGGGTCGGTCCTCTTTTTATTCTTAAGCCACAGTGATTGTGCCTCACTCATTGTTCATGTTTTAAAGCAAACATTAGTTTAGTTATGTAAAATATATTCATCTGCCTAAAATGTAAATAAAGATGTGTTTAATTATGTAGTTTAAACAGTAATAATGTTCATATTATTAAAATCTATATAAAGTATTGTACCTTTTTTAAAGCCTTGTTTGGACAAGATAATGGCCTCTCATGATTGTCTCTCCAAATTACAAGTTATTGTGATCAGCACGACTCGTGGTACATCCATGTAATATTTGGTGTGTTTTTTAAATTACATTTTGCCCAAAAATATTTGCAGGTTACAACAGAGTTTGTTTAACACAGTGCGTTACAATTTACCGACATCTTGGACGTACGATCATAACGTTTGCATATGTCCTAGGGCTGTTCCAAGCGCAAATTCTCAAACATTAACTCAAGGCCATAAAGATTCCAGGGCAATATGTTTCTCTCAGCAGTATGCAACGTGTACAGAACATATTGAACTTCAAGGAGAAACGAAAACTTGCACGATAAGAAACAAGAGATCTGTTGAGCGCCATAGAAGAAATAATGAAAGGCTGTTTGCTCTCTCGTCATTAAATGATAATTTGCGTAGCCGAATTCGCAAGGTATATATGGTTATATATATAAGTCACATTTCTTTTTAAAGAAAAAAAGGTATCTAATGCCTGATTAGAGTTACATAGACAATGCAATATGCTTATGAAATAATTAAAATTAAATTCTGTAAATGTCTGGAAAAAGGTGATCTCTCGGAAGCATTAAAACAACAAAATTACATGAAAATTGCAGACTCGGTTTGATTGAATCTGTATCCTTCTGTAGTAATAAAGGAAAAAACATCATTATGCACGCACTGTTAAACGTGTACTAAAAGATAAAACAGCGAAATGAAATTTTGCTTTGGCGAAAGCGGTCCTGAAGACTGTGCATCACAGTCAGTTGTCTGAAAAAGACAAACATCGGGCAACATGTCACATGAATAGGTTAAAAGAAGTAATACCAATTGACACAACACAAAAATAAATGGTGTAATTAGTGCATGACAAATATCTACTTATTATTTTATATTTAACATAGTTAAATGTTTTACAGAGTACTACCAATACTCACATGTCTGAAGAGCAAGCTTACAAAGAGTGCCTCGATGTATTCAGATCAAAGCCGACATACAACATGATAAATGATTTACCTGACATAGCTTTGAACCAATCATTATCTGCATGTGTCAATGATATGATGGTTTGTTGGTTTATCAATTAAATGTTTATCCCATAACCTACTGGAACTAGAAGTGATTAACCTTTGTCATCAGTACAGAACATAGCAAACCTACACATTTATACATTCAAGCAAAGTTCTATAATGATGTTAGCGTTTTGTTTTATTTTAATACTGAACTCCCTTAAACTTTGACGGAACTGTTCCAAATTAAAAGCTGAATTAATCCATTCAACACACGTAGCAGGTTAATGGATATGAAAAGTATTTTACAGTCATTTATATAGATGCACGTCATGTATTTTATTATGAATCTACTGCTAACTGTACTCAAGAAATCTTACTATTTATGCTGATATGACTGCAAACATTTAAATCTTTACATGTTGTTCTATAATTATGTGTTCTATTATCACTTCTTTAAAGAAATTTGTGATTTGTCATATAGCAATTGAATGCTTAAAAGGAAACTAGTTAATCGTTACAACATAAATATATTTTTATATTTTGAATAGGTTAGGTGGGGTTTTTCTGGAAAGGGAAAATTTATAACATTTTTGGGTTAAGTGTTGTTACCCAAGAGATGCTCGGAACGGCAAAAGTTCAAAAGAAAAAAAAGCCCCGGCGTCTTTCGTGCATTTAAGAGTGTCACATGTCCGTCGCAATGTAATGGTAATGGAAAATGTATCAATGGTATGTTGTGCAATTTTGAAGTAAGATCACCTTGATACTTATAATAGTGCCATTTGTATAAAATTTAAAAAATGATGATAATTTTTCTGCTGTATTTGATTTTTTCTTAATTATTTTAGGAATGCCTAGTATATATAAATAGGACAATAAAACATATTGAACAGAATGAATTTGTTTGACACTTTCAGTTGTTACAGAGACAATAAATATGAAGTTTTGTTTTAAGAGTCGACAAAGTAGCGGCTATATTCATGTTTCAGGAACGTGTGTATGCAAAGACGATTACGTCGGGGCTTCTTGTTTTGTAAAGAAATCAACACCTCTAGAATTTACCGATATAGAAGGTGGTGGTGAATGCGATCTTGCCGACGGAGACGATTGTCACGAATGTCTTCAGTTTCACACGGATAACCTACTGAAAGGATTCAAGTGCAGAATTGATATAAATGATGTATGTTGTACATTTTTGAATCATCTCTGTCCATTTGAACGCGTTCCTGTTCGAACCCATCGATAGAATCAATTAACTTTTCAATGCAATCATGTTGAAAGGAGATTGCTGTAGTTTGGTTTAGACATTATAATAATAAATGAACTTTGTTCACCATGAACAAAACGAGTTGTTTTACTTTTGTTAAGTTAGAAAGTCCAAAATGACAAAATTGAAAATGTTAGAGGCTCGGTTTGATTGAGTTTGTTCACGTTAAATCATACTTTTAATAAAAGTTATAGTGATTTGTTTTATAATTACATGTATTTGAATTATAAGTTAAAATTTATTGTTTTATTTGGATGTTGATTTTACGGGTATTTAATTTGTACAGGTTGATGTAAACGGAACAGTGGTCAATTCTGATAACCTCGAGCGTAACGGAGAGTATGAAAGTGTATTCGACGGATATTGCTGTCCTTCGGCTGCAGAGAAACGACGAAAGAAAAGGGATGTCACATCTCATGGGTTTACTGTAAGATACTCTGTATCTATAAGCAACGATGGAATACACTTTGGCCCAAGTAGGAATGTTGATGTCTTCGATTCCACTTGTCAGTCATTCGTCGTGATGCCAACAGGCGATCTCCTTTTTAGTTTGAAGGTTGGGATTATCATCATTTTTGTTACATAGAAAATTGCTCTGAATCAAAGGAAGACTAAATAACTAGGAAGAAAAGAAGCTAGTATTGATCCCTTTAAAGACATTATTCACGTGATTACAGTGATCTGGAAGAAGATGGAATATCAAATTCCTGATTGCCTTAAAATTATTTTCTTATGACTAATGACTCTCACAGACCTGGGGATGATTACATTGATCAGTAATTGATTTAATTACAATTACTTTCAGATTTTATTGTAATTGATTACAATTGATTACTCAGACTTGCCTCTGTAATCAATTAAATTACAATTACTTTAAAAAAGTAATTGATTGATAATTGATTACATTCATTTTTTTTTTAATTTATTATTTTTATTATAGTCTGTATTATACATTATAAACATTATATACACAAAGGATTTCCAGCTCATCAACAGTCATCAATTTAACACAATTTTAGTTACTGTCACATCACTTTATCATATTTTAGCATTGCACTTTAGCATCATAAGTTCATGAAACCTTCTGTCAGTCAGACTGCATCTATCAGAATGGAAATTTTTTTCACGCAACACTAAACAAACGCTCTACAGGGGCCGATGATGCAGGAATAGTCTTCGATCAGTCTTCTTGGTGTAGGTTTCATAAAGAACTCTCTGCAACAGAAATTTTGAAAAGTGTCAATTGTACAGTATGCTGTATACAGGTGTTTAAACAGGTGTGAAACAATACATTTTTGAATGGGAATTCATTTACAAAGAAATTATCAATTTTTTTACAAACACTTAAATGATACAACAGTATCCATTATAATATAAACACATTGTCTATCACCTTAGAAAATAACTGTTGCATATAATTAAAATATGGTAATATGCATCTGACATTAAACTCTAGAATATACAAAAGTAAAGAAGTTATCTACATTGTTTTGAAAACTATTTTACAAACATGGTTAAACCAAAGTATGTGAAACAAATTTAACATACCTTTATGTTGGTAATAAATTTGAATTGACTTAGTGTTTCCATTTATCTTGCTAGGGCACAATTTGCACTGTGCTGTCACATTTCCAGGTGTCTCTTTAGAAAAAATTCAAAGACATTCAATAAATCTAATGATTTGACATTTTGATTAGAATACCCAGCGTCCAAACAATGTCCATCTTTCAGTTAGAATTTTGGTACAAATGTATGGATTAAACTTATTTCTCATTGTGAGTGATGTCTTAAAAACATCTCACTTGATTTTTTCTAACCTTTATGGGCAATCACTGTTTATTATGACAATTACTATTATTTACTTCAAATTTGGATATCAATAGAGAACATTCTTTCTATTCAATAAAAATGTTGCTCTTGTGTATCAAAATCAATCAATTTAAACACTACAATTTGTGATTAAAGAGTCTAAGTTGAACTGTAACATGTGAAATAAATCATTTACATGTAAATTGCAAAAGTTTCATGTAAAATCTGAAAGTAATCAACATCAATCAAATTGTAATCATAATTACAGACTGAATTTAAGCTGTAATTGATTAATTACAATTAATGTAATCAATTTTGAGCAAGATAATCAATTACATGATGATTACAGTGTAATCATGTAATCAATTAAAAAAATGATGATTACGATTAATGATTACCCCAGGTCTGGACTCTCAGTAAATCGATTACCATTGAACTCTATTTGTTTTCAGGCAGACACATGTTATATTGGTAACCAATGCTACAGGGATGGCGACCGAAGTCTTGTAAGTCCCAGCCTCATTTGCTGTCCAACAGTTACAAGCTACCAGTGGACAAATCGGCAAGGTAACTTTATCGTTCGTATGTCTCGATCTCTCCCTCCTTTAATTGATGTCCATATAATAAAGATGTAACTACGTCGAATCAAAAGCAACCGAGAGCCGAAAGCAAGTAATATTGCGACAGTTCGCTAATAATTAACCAATTTATTCAAAGTACCAATTATGGTGATATTATCCAGGTGCAGTGATATTACTTTTAATAAGTGTATATACATATATGTACGTATGTATATCCTTCAAATTATATTTTTGCACGATATTAGAATGTGATACGCAACACAGTAATTCGGAAAACAGCAGGGATAGTAGTAATGTTGAAGTTGTCATCGTTTCTGTATCAGTGACGGGAATATTGATAGTTGCCTGTGTAGTGGTGTTTGCCATTTGGACCTACAAAAATAAAAAGAGGTTTGTTTAGATATATTTTTTTCTTAATCTTTAGTTTTTTTTATGGGCGTTATTATTTTCCC